>NC_090647.1:25367376-25527376 GCF_040937935.1 Hyperolius riggenbachi
GGCGGTGCTGGGAGGCTGGGGACACACTATGGGCGGTGCTGGGAGGCTGGGGACACACTATGGGCGGTGCTGGGAGGACGGGGTCACACTATGGGCGGTGCTGGGAGGCAGGGGACACACTATGGGCGTTGCTGGGAGGCAGGGGACACACTATGGGCGTTGCTGGGAGGCAGGGGACACACTATGGGCGTTGCTGGGAGGCAGGGGACACACTATGGGCGGTGCTGGGAGGCAGGGGACACACTATGGGCGGTGCTGGGAGGCCGGGGACACACTATGGGCGGTGCTGGGAGGCAGGGGACACACTATGGGCGGTGCTGGGAGGCCGAGGACACACCATGGGCGGTGCTGGGAGTCAGGGGACACACTATGGGCGGTGCTGGGAGGCCAGGGACACACTATGGGCGGTGCTGGGAGGCTGGGGGCACACTATGGGCGGTGCTGGGAGGCTGGGGACACACTATGGGCGGTGCTGGGAGGCTGGGGACACACTATGGGCGGTGCTGGGAGGTCGGGGACACACTATTGGCGGTGCTGGGAGGCAGGGGACACACTATGGGCGGTGCTGGGAGGCAGGGGACACACTATGGGCGGTGCTGGGAGGTCAGGGACACACTATGGGCAGTGCTGGGAGGCAGGGGACACACTATGGGCGGTGCTGGGAGGCCGGGGACACACTATGGGCGGTGCTGGGAGGCAGGGGACACACTATGGGCGGTGCTGGGAGGCAGGGGACACACTATGGTCGGTGCTGGGAGGCCGGGGACACACTATGGGCGGTGCTGGGAGGCAAGGGACACACTATGGGCGGTGCTGTGAGGCAGGGGACACACTATGTGCAGCACTGGGAGGTCGGGGACACACTATGGGCGGTGCTGGGAGGCAAGGGACACACTATGGGCGGTGCTGGGAGGCAAGGGACACACTATGGGCGGTGCTGGGAGGCAAGGGACACACTATGGGCGGTGCTGGGAGGCCGGGGACACACTATGGACAGTGCTGGAAGGCAGGGGACACACTATGGGCGGTGCTGGGAGGCCGAGGACACACTATGGGCGGTGCTGGGAGGCAGGGGACACACTATGGGCGGTGCTGGGAGGCAGGGGACACACTATGGGCGGTGCTGGGAGGTCGGGGACACACTATGGGCGGTGCTGGGAGGCAAGGGACACACTATGGGCGGTGCTGGGAGGCAAGGGACACACTATGGGCGGTGCTGGGAGGCCGGGGACACACTATGGGCGGTGCTGGGAGGCAGGGGACACACTATGGGCGGCGCTGGGAGGCCGGGGACACACTATGGGCGGCGCTGGGAGGTCGGGGACACACTATGGGCGGTGCTGGGAGGCCGGGGACACACTATGGGCGGTGCTGGGAGGCAGGGGACACACTATGGGCGGTGCTGGGAGGCAGGGGACACACTATGGGCGGTGCTGGGAGGCAGGGGACACACTATGGGCGGTGCTGGGAGGCAAGGGACACTATGGGCGGTGCTGGGAGGCCGGGGACACACTATGGGCGGTGCTGGGAGGCAGGGGACACACTATGGGCGGTGCTGGGAGGCAGGGGACACACTATGGGCGGCACTGGGAGGTCGGGGACACACTATGGGCGGCGCTGGGAGGCAGGGGACACACTATGGGCGGTGCTGGGAGGCAGGGGACACACTATGGGCGGTGCTGGGAGGCAGGGGACACACTATGGGCGGTGCTGGGAGGTCGGGGACACACTATGGGCGGTGCTGGGAGGCAAGGGACACACTATGGGCGGTGCTGGGAGGCCGGGGACACACTATGGGCGGTGCTGGGAGGCCGGGGACACACTATGGGCGGTGCTGGGAGGCCGGGGACACACTATGGGCGGCACTGGGAGGTCGGGGACACAGTGTAAGGAGGCCATGGTCCTGGTGGTGGAGATACTGGAGGGCTGAGCATTTGCTATATACAGAGGGATAGAGACACATTAGTACACAGACATTTTGCTCACCCCAGCTGTGTGTCACACACTGACAGGCTGCAGCCACGCCCATCACGTTCCTCACATATAGACCATCCATGATAGGATCTCCCGCTCTCAGCCCTGCTCAAATGTTCAGGGGAGGAGCTATGGGCGGAGCTATTTGTTCGACAAACCATAGAGGGGGAAGTACTCAGCTGTGGGGCGGAGCTTTCTGCTCTTCAGACCATAGAGGGGGAAGTACCCAGCTGTGGGGCGGAGCTTCCTACTCAACCGACCATAGAGGGGAAGTGCTCAGCTGTGGGGCGGAGCTTCCTGCTCTTCTCAGACCATAGAGAGGAAGTGCTCAGCTGTGGGGCGGAGATTCCTGCTCTTCTCAGACCATAGAGGGGAAGTGCTTAGCTTTGGGGTGGAGCTTCCTTCTCTCCAGCTCATAGAGGGGAAGCAGTCAGGTGTGGAGGCGGGGCTTTCACAGATGATTCTATGTGGAATGGCTGACCTGAGTGGTGAAGAGACCTGCTATTGCACTGCAGTCCCCCCCCCCCCCCCCCCCCCATGTCCTCTGTGCTGCCAGCTGCCCTCACATGTCTACAGGCTCCCTCCCTCACACTCTATATATTGTTTTATTTCTGATACTCCTAGTGCTTTGTTTTACAGGTTAGTTAGTCGTGTTCCCTGATGGGGCAGAATGTGGTGAGTATCACACTCCAGAGCCTATCACACCATTGCTTTCTTACAGTCAAGTTCAAGTAAAGCATTGTAGTTTAAAGGACAGTTGAAATGGGCTTCTGTGCGACGTTGCAGAACTGTTAATTCCTGCAATACAAGCAGTTTCACTTACCTGGGGCTTCCCCATACCTCCAGCAACCGTCCTAACCCGCGCTGGTCCTCCACGATCCTCCGTTCTCCCTCTGCCAGATAGTTACGTTACCGTCCACGACCGCAACTGCTCGTTCCCGCCCCAGGCTATCGCACTCCAGCCCGCTATAGCCTCCTATGCGTGCAGGATGCTATGGCGGGCTGGAATACGAAGAAAGCTTTGCATAGCCCGGGACATGCAGATGCAGTGGCTGTTGACTTAGAAGTCGACGGTAACAAAACTATCCAGCGGCGGGAGAATGGAGTATCATGCAGGACCGGCGCAGACAGGGCGGCTGCTGGGGGCGTGGGGAAGCCCCAGGTAAGTGAAACTGCTTTTTTTATTTACAGGAATTTACAGTTACTCTTTAAATAACGGCCGTGGCACTCAATAGGCCAGTTTTACAAAAAATGTGTAAAACCGGCCTATGACTGAAAGGACAACTGATGTGCAGTCCAGTGTCCATGTTTCCCTATGGCCTCTTTCACACTGTACGATGAGAGACTATAGCTTTTTCACAATGTACTGCTAAAGAAAATTAATATGCCCTTAGGGCTATTTCACACTGCAGAATCGGAAACATCATGCAATTTTGTTGCAATTTCACAATCACTATTTAGTTTGTATATAGCGCAGACATCTTCCACAGTGTTGTACAGAGTACATAGTCATGTCACTTATCTGTCCCTCAGAGGGCCTTTCAATCTAATCCTTATCATCATATGTCTATGTATGTATCTTTTAGTGCATGCAGCACAGTCTAGGGCCAATTTAGGGGGACGACAATTAACTTAACTATATGTTTTTGGGATGTGAGAGGAAACCTGGTACCTGGAGGAAACCCACACAGACAAAGGGAGAATATACAAACTCTGCGCAGATAGTGTCCTAGCTGGGATTTGAACCAGGGACCCAGCGCTGCAAGGCACAGATGCTAACGACTATGCCACCGTACGATGCAATTTTGCTGCGATAAGAAAATGAGAAGAAAACGCAGACAAAAGGCAGCATGCAGGATTTTTGCAATAAGACAAGATCACATCACAATCCTATCACACTAGTATAAAAGGGTTCTTGTGAGTGTCGTGCTGCTGACGTACTTGCGTTTTGCGATTTGGAAAAAGTTGCAAAATCTTGTGCAATATCTGCCTGTTCATCAGCCCAGCGTCCGTACCCGTGTGATGTACTGCAGTCAGAAACATGCTGACTAATGGCATGTACACACTTGCGATAAGAATCGTTTACAAGGAACGGTAGTTACCAGACGAACAATATTGGAACGATTGAAATGCAACGATGGGATGCAGCAATCATCATACTCATTTTTAAGGTGGCCACACACGATACAATAAAATGATCCGATTTTACAGCAATTCGATAAAACCGATCTGATCTACCGAAAAAATCAAAAGCTTTTTTTTTCATTCGACTGAAAAATCCGATCTGATTTCCCGTTTTCTTTGATTTTAATCGATCCGGAATGCTAGATATTTTTCTTCAATCTTTCTAATGATTGTATGGTGTGTGTTAGATTGTCAATTTAATAATATACACACCCTAGCAATTTTGTCAGAGTTTCCAATCATTTTTATCATAATTGGGGGAAAAATGTAACACGTGTGTGGTACATTGGTCATATTTTTTAAATGTTACAATCAGTCAGAAAAATTGATTGCAATTCTTAAATTGAACAGATATTTAAAAAATTGTATGGTGTGTGGCCACCTTAACGATCGTTCTTGCAGAAAAGAACGATCAGAGGGAAATGTTGCGTACATATTTATATGTATATATAAAAAAACAAAAACAATCAAACATGGGGTTACAATAGATAAAATATACGATAGTTAACTTGCTAACAAAGTTTATTTGAAATTTGTAATGTAACAATCTTTACGGGTCTCGCTACACAGGAAGTACAGAAGCTGGCCAAAATCCAACGCAGGCGCATTGGCCCTTGTAACGATCGTTCTCGGCAGATAACTGTACACACTATAGTTTTGTAACGATTGTCGTTCAATATGATCCGTCATGTTGGATTTTCTCATCGTGCCGATATCGTTAGTTCGCTGTCGTACTTAATGATCGTTTGGTAAAGTTCTTTACCCGATTGTCAGCAGACCGATCGTTAAAGGGACTCCGAGCTCTGACTAGATTCAAAATTTGAACTTACCCGGGCTTTCCGCAGCCCAGTGCTGGTCGGGAGGTCCCACGACGTACACTTGGGTCTTCTCCCAGGGCCTGGGCAGAAATGGCATGCGCCGTACTGTCACGCCGGCCACCGTGATGAGGCGAGGCGGACGTCAGATGTGACGTATCAGGAAGAGGAGCCCGACACTCGGGCCCAGTGTCGGCCGGGAGCCGCCGGCCAGCTATTTCTGCCCAGGCCCTGGGAGAAGACCCGGGTGTACGTCTTGGGACCTCCCGACCAGCACTGGGCTGCGGAAGGCCCTGGGTAAGTTCAAATTTTGAATCTAGTCAGAGCTCGGAGTACCTTAAAGCTGCTGTTTCAAACGACCATAGTCGCAAGTGTGTACGTAGCATTAGACAAAGTAATCTGTGGGGAGACTAACTGTGGGGACAGCTGCCTGGAAGTAAATGAGTCATTGGATTTTTATTTAGAAGCAAAGTTGCGCTGTAGTCACATCTGTATAGTAGTGATAAGTCATCTGGGACGGCACCTTCAGCAAGTCTTTGTGTATAAATACAACAGGTAGTGCGTTATATGCACAGGAATCAGAGTCTGGTCTCAGCAGCATCTCTCCATATCACACTGTGTGCCCAGTGACCTCTGCAGCATCTCACTTGCTGATACCAGCTTCACCTGTAAGATTTCTTCCTTCCTTTTCAATTAGGTCCTGAGCCCACTAATGCAGTTCTGTCCGCTTTTAAGCATCAACATTGATGTGTAAATGAAAAGCGGACACAACTGCGTCAGTGGGCGCAGGCCCAGAAGCTGAGTACCCATGGAGAGATCTGATTGGGGGAACTCAACGACATATAATTGTTCCCCGATACAGCTTTCACAATTGCAAAATTTTTACTCAAAGGACCACTCCAGCGAAAAAAGTAGGCAGTTAAAATCTGACAGGTTTAGGACTAGTAAATCTCCTCTCAGGGTTTTCATTGTTTTCAAAAGCATTTCCTGAACAGCAGTTTAAGGGCTGGTGCACACCGAGCGGTTTTTTTTGCGTTTTTGCTGCTGCTTGCGGCTGCGGATACGCTTGGTCAATGTATCTCAATGGGGTGGTTCACACCAGAGTGGGAGGCGTTTTGCTGAAACGCATACTCCCGGGCTGAGGCATTTTTTGGATTGCGGAGGCGTTTCTGCCTCCAATGTAAAGTATAGGAAAAACGCAAACCGCTCTGAAAAATGCCAGATCAGAGCGGTTTTGCAGGCGTTTTTGTTACAGAAGCTGTTCAGTAACAGCTTTACTGTAACAATATATGAAATGTACTACACCAAAAACGCTACACAAAACCGCAAAACGCTAGCTGAAACGCTACAGAAAAATAAGAAAAAGCGTTTTAAAAACCGCTAGCGTTTTGCGGATCTGCAAGCGGTTTTTGGTGTGCACCAGGCCTAACTGCCAGAATAGTAAGATATCAGCCTGCCTCCCTACTCACTTGCACACTATTCTAGCAGTTAGACTTTGCAACTGCTCAGGAAATGCTTTTGAAAGCAAAGAAAACCCGGAGAATACTTTATGTCTATTGACTTTAGCAAAAAAAATTGAATGACCATCTGCGATGTATTGCATCATGACGGACATTCAAAACAAATAATTGTCGCGGTTCATCGTCGTTCTTTAAGTATTGTTTAACGAATTTTAAATAAACGATGTTATGAGATGTTGCGTAAAACATTTGTTCATCAGGGAAAAGCGTTTAAAAACTCTTGCCGCGCGTATGAACCTTTTAAAGCCAATCACTGACCAATTTTACCATCTCCATGTACTATGGGATTTTACTTACACATATAGGGCTTGATTCACAAAGCGGTGCTAACCTACTTAGCACGTATAAAGTCTTTAGACGCGCTAAGCAGGGTGCTAAGTAGGTTAGCTCCAGATTTCTCAATTAGATCGCGTGCTAACTTTGCGCGCGCAAAGTTTTACGCGCGCTAAGTCCCATAGGCTTTCATGGGCACTTCGCGCGGAGCGCCCTGCAGTACGCGCGTAAAGTTTTGCGCGCGTAAAGTTTTATGCGCGAAAAGCTTGTTTAGACGTGCTAAGGGGGTTTTCACAGGCGTGCTAACAGTTAGCACCGCTTTGTGAATCAAGCCCATAATCTGTTCATAGTCTTCAATATCTTCTGGCCCTCATACTACATGGAGGAAGTAAAACTGATCATCAGTAACTGGCCAGTCATAACGGAGGGCTGGTGCACACCAAGAGCGGTTCTGAGCGTTTTTAAAAACGATTTCGGGCTGAAAACCGCTTGGCTAGTGTATTACAATAGGATGGCGCACACCAGAGCGGATTGTTTTTGCCCAAAACGCAAACTCGGATCCTGCAGTATTTTTGCTGATTGCTGAGGCGATTCTGCCTCAATGTTAAGTATAGGAAAGTGGAAAACCACTGGCGCTATGTACAGCGCTACGGAAGATGTTGGAGCTATATCAATAAAAAATAATAATAAAACCACTCTAAAAAACGCCAGATCAGAGCAGTTTTTCAGGCGTTTTTGTTACAGAAGCTGTTCAGTAACAGCTTTACTGTAACAATATATGTAATCTGCTACACAAAAATGCTCCAAAAACGCCAGGCATGTTAGAAAATCTCTCTAAACATGCCTAGAATCGCTCTGAAAATCTGCTTCGAACACCTCTAGCGTTTGCGGATCTGCTGGCGGTTTTGGTGTGCACTGGCCCTCAATGTGTGTACCAGACTTAAAGAGGAACTCCAGTGAAAATAATGTAGTAAAAAAAGTGCTTCATTTTTTACCATAATTATGTATAAATGATTTAGTCAGTGTTTGCTCATTGTAAAATCTTTCCTCTCCCAGATTCACATTCTGACATTTATTACATGGTGACATTGTTACTGTGGGCAAGTTATGTAGCTGTTTCTAGCTGCTCTGTCTGTTACAGACAGCTAATAACAGCTATTTCCTGTCTCTGAACATTGTTACATTGTGGCAGTTTGCCAGCAGTACCTCGGTATTCAGAGCCTCTTGTGGGAGGGGTTTCAGCACAAAATCAGTCACACAGCGCCCCCTGATGGTCTGTTTATGAAAATCATTGTCTTTCTCATGTAAAATGGGGTATCAGCTACTGATTGGGAAAAAGTTCAATTCTTGGTTGGAGTTTCTCTTTAAAGAGAAACTCCAACCTAGAATTGAACTTTATCCCAATCAGTAGCTGATACCCCCTTTTACATGAGAAATATATTGCTTTTCACAAACAGACCATCAGGGGGCGCTGTATGGCTGATTTTGTACTGAAACCCCTCCCACAAGAAGCTCTGAGTACCGCGGTACTTTTGGCAGTTTCCCACAATGTAACAAGGTTCACGGACAGGAAATAGCTGTTTACAGCTGTCTCTAACAGCCAAAACAGCTAGCAGCAGCTACATAACCTGCCCACAGTAAAAATGTCACCATGTAATAAATGTCAGAATGTAAATCGGGGAGAGGAAAGATTTAACAATGAGCAAACACTGACTAAATCATTTATACATAATTATGGTAAAAATGAAGCACTTTTTTTATTACATTATTTTCACTGGAGTTCCTCTTTAACGCTGCAACCGCTTTTCAATAATTCGAGAATGACATTCAGCTATTCTGTTTGATTGTATTATTTGAAAAATCTGAACAATGTATCTCACACACGTGTTCAATTATTCCCCAATTATGATAAAAATGTTGGACCAGCCATCCTACACCATTCAATTTTCATAAAAAAATGATCAGCAAAATCAGCCACTCCTGTTCAACTCCTATTGGAAAAAAAACGGGAAATTCGATCAGATGTCTTGCATGAATAGGAATAAAAACTTTCAATATTTCTGTACAACCGATCATTTGTATCATGTGTGGCCACGTTTAGGCTTTGTTCACATGTAAAATCAAAATCGCAAGTGTTTTGCCATTTTGTGTGCAATTTTTTTTAAGCGCCTGCAGTTTTTTTAAAGCGCTTTTGCAAAGCGATTTTTTTTTTTTTAATTCACACCATGACGCAAGTCAAGAAGTGAACTCCTTGACCCGGAAAAGAATAAATACAATGTATGTATTCTTAAAATCGTGAATGCAATAGCCACACAAAGCAATTTTGTGAGCGTCTCGTGCTCTTCCTATACCTTCCATTAGAGCAAAATCGCCCCAAAAATGGTACAGGCGATTTTGGGACGAAATGCGCTGATATGAACCTTCTTATAAAGATTCATTGCACAAGCGTTTTGTGGGCACACCAAGTGCCTGATTCACAAAAGCGTGATAACTGATAGCACAGCAGTTATCACGCGAAGGGATCAGCAGGCAGGAGCTGGAGGGGAGACACTCCTCTTGTGAGATCACGGCTTGCCAGCACTGCACACACACTCCTGTCTTATCCAGGGCAACCCTTCACTCACATGTCCTGCAGTCACCACCATCACACTTAAAGGGGAACTGAAGAGAGAGGTATATGGAGGCTGTCATGTCTATTTCCTTTTAATCAATACCAGTTGCCTGGCAGCCCTGCTGGTCTATTTCTCTGCAGTACTATCTGATTAAAACCAGAAACAAGCATGCAGCTAGTCTTGTCAGATCAGACTTATAAGTCTGAACCACTGAAACGCCTGATCTGCTGCATGCTTGTTCAGGGGCTATAACTAATAGTATTAGAGGCAGAGGATCAGCAGGGCTGCCAGGCAACTGGTATTGTCTACAAGGAAATAAACATGACAGCCTCCATATACCTCTCTCTTCAGTTCCCCTTTAAAGTGAACTAAGCAGCTCCTGGCTTCAAATAGCTGCAAGGGCTGCCATTGTTCAGAAGCTCAACCCCTGCTGTTTTGCAACTAGCATTGTCCAGGCTAGGTGTGAAATTCTTCAACTGTAACTGATGTTTTCTGTTTGACGTACAATGGGGGTTTGTTTGTGGTAAGTTAAGTCTAATGAGGTGATTTATTATCTGTGTTCAACAATCTCCTGCTCAGCGACCACAGGTCCTTTGTGGACGGACAAAGTGGCTATTTTAACCCTTAGATGTAAAAAAATGAGGTAAATTGAAAGTTTTTTTAATAATAAACCACATTTTTAGAATGCATTTTTAATTTGCTATAGAGCTGCCATGGGTGTTAAAAATGATGCTCGGTTCACTTTAAGGTGGCCACAGACCATACAATTTTTGAAATATCTGTTCAATTTAAGAATTGCAATCAATTTTTCTGACTGATTGTAACATTTCAAAAATCTGACCAATGTACCACACACCTATGTTCAATTTTTCCTCAATTATGATAAAAATGATTGGAAACTCAGAGAAAATTGTAGGGTGTGTATATTAATAAATTAACAATCCAACACACACCATGCAATCTGTGGTAGAGATTGAAGAGAAATATCTGGCATTCCGGATTGATTGAAATCGAAAAAAACGGGAAATCCGATCGGATTTTTCAGTCGAATGAAAATAAAGCTTTCGATTTTTTCGAGAGATACGATAGTTTTTATCGAATTACTGTAAAATCGGATCACTTTATTGTATCGTGTGTGGCCACCTTAAGCCATCCCAGCTTTGATCACTGCTGGTCACGCACATAGCCTGCACTCTATAGCAGCACTGCAGGCACAGACATCTAAATTGCACCACTGTGTGAATTAAGTGCAAACTCTCAGTTATACACTTTCAACATCAGATCAGCACTTCCTTTAAAGGGAAGGTCCAAGCAAAAAAAAAAATGAGTTTCACTTACCTGGAGCTTCTACCAGCCCCATGCAGCCATCCTGTGCCCTCGCAGCCACTCACTGCTGCTCCAGTCCCCCGCCACCAGCTAGTTCTGCTTCTACCAGCCCCATGCAGCCATCCTGTGCCCTCGCAGCCACTCACTGCTGCTCCAGTCCCCGCCGCCAGCTAGTTCTGCTTCTACCAGCCCCATGCAGCCATCCTGTGCCCTCGTAGTCACTCACTGCTGCTCCAGTCCCCCGCCGCCAGCTAGTTCTGCTTCTACCAGCCCCATGCAGCCATCCTGTGCCCTCGTAGTCACTCACTGCTGCTCCAGTCCCCCGCCACCAGCTAGTTCTGCTTCTACCAGCCCCATGCAGCCATCCTGTGCCCTCGTAGTCACTCACTGCTGCTCCAGTCCCCCGCCGCCAGCTAGTTCTGCTTCTACCAGCCCCATGCAGCCATCCTGTGCCCTCGTAGTCACTCACTGCTGCTCCAGTCCCCCGCCACCAGCTAGTTCTGCTTCTACCAGCCCCATGCAGCCATCCTGTGCCCTCGTAGTCACTCACTGCTGCTCCCGTCCCCCGCCACCAGCTAGTTCTGCTTCTACCAGCCCCATGCAGCCATCCTGTGCCCTCGTAGTCACTCACTGCTGCTCCAGGCCTCCGCCACCAGCTAGTTCTGCTTCTACCAGCCCCATGCAGCCATCCTGTGCCCTCGTAGTCACTCACTGCTGCTCCGGTCCCCCGCCGCCAGCTAGTTCTGCTTGTACCAGCCCCATGCAGCCATCCTGTGCCCTCGTAGTCACTCACTGCTGCTCCCGTCCCCCGCCACCAGCTAGTTCTGCTTCTACCAGCCCCATGCAGCCATCCTGTGCCCTCGTAGTCACTCACTGCTGCTCCCGTCCCCCGCCACCAGCTAGTTCTGCTTCTACCAGCCCCATGCAGCCATCCTGTGCCCTCGTAGTCACTCACTGCTGCTCCGGTCCCCCGCCGCCAGCTAGTTCTGCTTCTACCAGCCCCATGCAGCCATCCTGTACCCTCGTAGTCACTCACTGCTGCTCCAGTCCCCCGCCACCAGCTAGTTCTGCTTCTATCAGCCCCCTGCAGCCATCCTGTGCCCTCCTAGTCACTCACTGCTGCTCGAGTCCCCCGCTGGCAGCTAGTTCTGCTTCTCCCAGCCCCATGCAGCCATCCTGCGCCCTCGCAGTCACTCACTGCTGCTCCAGTCCCCCGCCACCAGCTAGTTCTGCTTCTCCCAGCCCCATGCAGCCATCCTGTGCCCTCGTAGTCACTCACTGCTGCTCCAGTCCCCCGCCATGAGCTAGTTCTGCTTCTACCAGCCCCATGCAGCCATCCTGTGCCCCCGTAGTCACTCACTGCTGCTCCAGTCCCCCGCCACCAGCTAGTTCTGCTTCTCCCAGCCCCATGCAGCCATCCTGTGCCCTCGTAGTCACTCACTGCTGCTCCAGTCCCCCGCCATGAGCTAGTTCTGCTTCTACCAGCCCCATGCAGCCATCCTGTGCCCCCGTAGTCACTCACTGCTGCTCCAGTCCCCCGCCACCAGCTAGTTCTGCTTCTCCCAGCCCCATGCAGCCATCCTGCGCCCTCGTAGTTACTCACTGCTGCTCCAGTCCCCCGCCACCAGCTAGTTCTGCTTCTCCCAGCCCATGCAGCCATCCTGCGCCCTCGTAGTCACTCATTGCAGCTCCAGTCCCCCGCCACCAGCTAGTTCTGCTTCTCCCAGCCCCATGCAGCCATCCTGTGCCCTCGTAGTCACTCACTGCTGCTCCAGTCCCCCGCCGCCAGCTAGTTCTGCTTCTCCCAGCCCCATGCAGCCATCCTGCGCCCTCGCAGTCACTCACTGCTGCTCCAGTCCCCCGCCACCAGCTAGTTCTGCTTCTCCCAGCCCCATGCAGCCATCCTGTGCCCTCGTAGTCACTCACTGCTGCTCCGGTCCCCCGCCGCCAGCTAGTTCTGCTTCTACCAGCCCCATGCAGCCATCCTGTGCCCTCGTAGTCACTCACTGCTGCTCCGGTCCCCCGCCGCCAGCTAGTTCTGCTTCTACCAGCCCCATGCAGCCATCCTGTGCCCTCGTAGTCACTCACTGCTGCTCCAGTCCCCCGCCACCAGCTAGTTCTGCTTCTACCAGCCCCATGCAGCCGTCCTGTGCCCCCGTAGTCACTCACTGCTGCTCCAGTCCCCCACCGCCAGCTAGTTCTGCTTCTACCAGCCCCATGCAGCCATCCTGTGCCCTCGTAGTCACTCACTGCTGCTCCGGTCCCCCGCCGCCAGCTAGTTCTGCTTCTACCAGCCCCATGCAGCCATCCTGTGCCCTCGTAGTCACTCACTGCTGCTCCGGTCCCCCGCCGCCAGCTAGTTCTGCTTCTACCAGCCCCATGCAGCCATCCTGTGCCCTCGTAGTCACTCACTGCTGCTCCGGTCCCCCGCCGCCAGCTAGTTCTGCTTCTACCAGCCCCATGCAGCCATCCTGTGCCCTCGTAGTCACTCACTGCTGCTCCAGTCCCCCGCCACCAGCTAGTTCTGCTTCTACCAGCCCCATGCAGCCGTCCTGTGCCCCCGTAGTCACTCACTGCTGCTCCAGTCCCCCACCGCCAGCTAGTTCTGCTTCTACCAGCCCCATGCAGCCATCCTGTGCCCTCGTAGTCACTCACTGCTGCTCCGGTCCCCCGCCGCCAGCTAGTTCTGCTTCTACCAGCCCCATGCAGCCATCCTGTGCCCTCGTAGTCACTCACTGCTGCTCCAGTCCACCGCCACCAGCTAGTTCTGCTTCTACCAGCCCCATGCAGCCATCCTGTGCCCCGTAGTCACTCACTGCTGCTCCAGTCCCCCGCCACCAGCTAGTTCTGCTTCTACCAGCCCCATGCAGCCATCCTGTGCCCTCGTAGTCACTCACTGCTGCTCCCGTCCCCCGCCACCAGCTAGTTCTGCTTCTACCAGCCCCATGCAGCCATCCTGTGCCCTCGTAGTCACTCACTGCTGCTCCAGTCCCCCACCGCCAGCTAGTTCTGCTTCTACCAGCCCCATGCAGCCATCCTGTGCCCTCGTAGTCACTCACTGCTGCTCCCGTCCCCCGCCACCAGCTAGTTCTGCTTCTACCAGCCCCATGCAGCCATCCTGTGCCCTCGTAGTCACTCACTGCTGCTCCGGTCCCCCGCCGCCAGCTAGTTCTGCTTCTACCAGCCCCATGCAGCCATCCTGTGCCCTCGTAGTCACTCACTGCTGCTCCAGTCCCCCGCCACCAGCTAGTTCTGCTTCTACCAGCCCCATGCAGCCATCCTGTGCCCTCGTAGTCACTCACTGCTGCTCCAGTCCCCCACCGCCAGCTAGTTCTGCTTCTACCAGCCCCATGCAGCCATCCTGTGCCCTCGTAGTCACTCACTGCTGCTCCAGTCCCCCGCCACCAGCTAGTTCTGCATCTACCAGCCCCATGCAGCCATCCTGTGCCCTCGTAGTCACTCACTGCTGCTCCAGTCCCCCGCTGGGAGCTAGTTCTGCTTCTACCAGCCCCATGCAGCCATCCTGTGCCCTCGTAGTCACTCACTGCTGCTCCGGTCCCCCGCCGCCAGCTAGTTCTGCATCTACCAGCCCCATGCAGCCATCCTGTGCCCTCGTAGTCACTCACTGCTGCTCCGGTCCCCCGCCACCAGCTAGTTCTGCTTCTACCAGCCCCATGCAGCCATCCTGTGCCCTCGTAGTCACTCACTGCTGCTCCGGTCCCCCGCCGCCAGCTAGTTCTGCTTCTACCAGCCCCATGCAGCCATCCTGTGCCCTCGTAGTCACTCACTGCTGCTCCAGTCTCCCGCCACCGCCAGCTAGTTCTGCATCTACCAGCCCCATGCAGCCATCCTGTGCCCTCGTAGTCACTCACTGCTGCTCCGGTCCCCCGCCGCCAGCTAGTTCTGCATCTACCAGCCCCATGCAGCCATCCTGTGCCCTCGTAGTCACTCATTGCTACTCCAGTCCCCCGCTGGCAGCTTGCCGACCTCGGAGGTCAGGGCCGAATTGCGTACATTTTTACGCATTCCAGCTAGTGCAGGAACAAAAATTTACGCGTTGCACCACTAACGCGTAAAAATGTATGCGTTAATGTTCCTGCACTAGCAGGAATGTGTAAAAATGTACGCAATTCGGCCCTGACCTCCGAGGTCAGAAAGCTGCCAGCGGGGAACTGGAGCAGCAGTGAGTGACTACGAGGGCACAGGATGGCTGCAGGGGGCTGGTAGAAGCAGAACTAGCTGGCGGCGGGGGACTGGAGCAGCAGTGAGTGACTATGAGGGCACAGGATGGCTGCATGGGGCTGGTAGAAGCCCCAGGTAAGTGAAACTCATTTTTTTTTTGCTTGGACCTTCCCTTTAATGCTATGTGTCCATCCACTACATCTCCACCAGGTTCACCCTGTGAGATCCACATTCACCAACAGCGGAAGTCCTGGATTACATAGGCCTTAACGCACTTTTGGGGTATTTGCATGCTCCCCTCGCCCTCAAGCTTCTCTATGCATCAGCACCTTCTCACAGATCACCAGGACATTGCTCCATTCAATATACAGTCTGCAGGTTTTCAAAGATCTCTGTTCTCTTGCAGCTTTGAGACCCAGCGCTGCAAGGTGAGCGCGCTAACCACTACGCCACTGTGCTGCCCGGTACAGTGGTTTCTAGGTTGGAACAGATTCTAGGTAATCTGGCCTTGAAATAAAAGTTTGCCTGGAAGGGGGTTGGCAGGTTGCACCTCACTCTGCTTGAGAATGAGCAGCTTGAGGTGTCCTCAATCAGAGGGAAAGAATCTGAGTGCTCTCTGTATAAGAAACATGGAGGCTGCGGAGACTGGCCAGACCCTCCTCCTTGTTCCTGCCTGCCCATAGGTATGCTTAGCTTTTCTTTACAGCATTCCACAGTCTCTTTGCTTTATGAATTTTACCCACAATCCTATCCATAGCTCCACACTGTCCCTCTTTTGGAGGGACAGTCCCTTTTTGGGAACCCAGTCCCTCTGTCCCTCTTTCAGGACTGATGTACAGATACTGTATATGTAAATTTGTTTTTTGTTTTTTTATTACTGATAAGATGTGGAATGCATTGCCACAGGAAGTCGTTATGGCAAACTCTATACCTGCATTTAAAGGGGGCTTAGATGCTTTCCTTGTGTTGAAAGACATCCATGGCTACAATTGCTAGGTAATGCCTAATGATGTTGATCCAGGGATTTTATCTGATTGCCATCTAGAGTCGGGAAGGAATTTTTCCCTTTTGGGGCTAATTGGACCATGCCTTGTAAGGGTTTTTTTTGCCTTCCTCTGGATCAACAGGGGTATGTGGGGGACGGGCTGGAGTTGTGCTTTGTACTGGTTGGACTCGATGGACGTATGTCTTTTTTCAACCAAAATAACTATGTAACTATGTAACTATATTAGTTTAACTCAAAAATGTATTCCTATCCTTTAATTTGATATATTTCTTATTTTCAAATGTTAATATGAAGGAAAAGGAACCAGGATCAATGATAAAACAACATATTTTCCTTATTAAATCTTTAAAGCATGCGTGACTAGGGGTGCGTCAGAGGCGTGGTTAGAGGTGTGGCTTAAGTGTCCCTCTTTCTGATCTCAAAATCTTGGGAGGTATGCACATAGCAGCGTGTGTGTGATGTCGCGCACATGCCTGTTACCGCGTGGTACAGGCGCTCGCGGTAAAGGCAGACATGGCAGGAGAGGCCAGGAATCCCGTTGGCAGACATGTGAGATTTTTAAAACAATGCGTACATTTCATTCTTGGGGGCGGCTCGGCAGGGGAGGACTGGGACCTTTCGGCCTGGGGGGAAATACAAACTAGAGGCCCGTTTTCATGGCAGCTTCAGTCCAAATGACATCACACATATGCCCCACATGCTATATGCCAGTAGTCACGTAGGGCTCCATTGAGAAAATACAGCAAGGACACTTGCAGGACAGCATGACAGGTAAAGTATAAATGCACAGGCCTGGTGGTCACATAATACATTTGGAGAGACGACAGACAGGGATTTCCATTGTGTCTGTCATTCATGATTATCGCACGATATTACCGCCAAACAACCACATCGTCCTGAGATTTCCAGCATTTCAGATTTGACCAATTTTCACCCGAAATCAGTCAAATAGTCGATTGGGCATGCTTATGGCAGCACCAATTTTCATCCAATAGTAATTATCAAAACAGTTGGTTGATCGCCAAGTCAACAGATGTATGGCCACCTTAATTCCCCAAGGCTCCCCCCCTACCCACACACACACTTATGACCAAAGAGAAACTGTCCCTCCAAAAGAGGGACAGTTATGAGCTATGATTGTGAGAGAGCAGGCAGAGTTTTTTTTTCTAGGGACCCTGCAGGCAGGCCTCTGCTCTGCATCATGCTGTGTACATTTACCAGTATGCCCGCCCTCTAATTGCTCTGTAATTGTGCTTTTATTTTCTTAAAGGGAACCTAAACTAAGAGGTATATGTATTTTTCCTTTTCAAATAATACCAGTTGCCTGATTCTCCTGCTGATTATGTATCTCTAATACTTTTAGTCACAACCCCTCAACAAGCATGCAGATCAGGTGCTCTGACTGAAGTCAGACTGGATTAGCTGCATGCTTGTTTCAGGTTTGTGATACAACCACTGCTGCAGCCAAAGAGATCAGCAGGACCAACAAGCAAATAGTATTGTTTAAAAGGAAACATCCATATCCCTCCCAGTTTAGGTTCCCTTTAAGCCAGCCTAGTGGTTGACATTATCTTATACAAAAACATGAATGCAGCAGACCCTGCACCAGTTCCCCCCTTCCCCCCTGGCCAGTCCTCCCCTGGTGGCTTGGCAGGTAGCTGAACTGGCAGCACTAGGCCGATTTCTGATAGATTTCATGCTGGACAGGCAAAAGATCAGAGCCAGGACAAGGTCCTCCAGCACCCAAGGCTGAGACACCAAAGTGCGTGCCTCCATCCCCCCCCCCACCCCAGCCGTCACACACTGATTGCTATTAGACTAAGAGGTGCCCCAGGGCCCCCAACACATTAATCTCTAGTTATCTGGCTTGCAGTCACTGCCATGTATCCTCTTTTCTTATTTCTCTCTGCTTCAAACACAATAGGGGAATGATAGCTAAGTGAGTTGTGTGCTCCCTCCTACACTGCGCCCTGGGGCTGGAGCCTCTCTCGCCTCTGCCTCGGCCCAGCCTTGTGTGCGCCCCCTCCTACACTGCGCCCTGAGGCTGGAGCCTCTCTCGCCTCTGCCTCGGCCCAGCCCTGCAAAAAATCCCTCTCTGGTCAGATTTGGTCGGAGAGAAACCTGTCTCATGATCGCCTGATGTATGGGCACATTCAGGGCTTTATTCATGAAACATATTATTATCACAGGCCCCCTAGTGGCCGGACCGCTCAGTGCCTTCCAATGTATTTCAACCCACAAACTGCCCAAGCTCTGGACACAATCGATGAGCTGAAACCATTTGAATTTTGGCAGCAGAAAGGCTATAAGGGAGCTTGCGAGTTATAGTAACACAAATTACACACTATTTCAGGGTACAAAGCTGCCACCACCTCTGCTGAAGGGCAGAGTACCTAACCTCACCATTCTAATACCTGCAAATGAAAACAGTTAACACACGCTCTGTTTTATCTGGCTATATGAACAGTAGTAGCGACTCTTCGGAAAGCTAGAATTTGTACTCTGTGGCTGAATAGTAGGTGTAGCTGAGAAAGTAAATTACTTTTAGAAGTCTTTTATTATAAATGCAATAAAAATAATTACAATATACAGAAAACCATTAAATGTAATAATTACAGAGAATAGTAACCCAGCATAAAAATAAAAAGGAAAGAAATAAATGAATACTTAGGTTCCGAGGAATATGTCCCTTTGGGAAGTCGGAGCACATGGAAAAGTCCTTTGTTTCAGTTCAGGAAAATGGCCGCCAGCCACATGGTCCTCTGGCTGACCTGATCAGGTGATGTTATACAAGGGAGGACGGGGGTGGAGTCCCCGTCGAGTTCTTTTGAATGACCCAGATTTTTTTTGGGGGGGTCTCAGAGTCAGCCCCTGGGCTGGACAGGGTGCGGTTAACCTTTTGGGTGGAACATTTGGGTCCACAAAGATATGATATTTTCATGTTCTAACTCGCGTTTCCCGCACACAAATAACAATCACAGATTCACAGTCCTCAGAATATGACAATTCTTATGATATCAAACTTGGTTTGTGTTACATGTTCTGGCACTAAGCAGCTAAATAACTTGGTGGCTGAGTATGCCAACTGCAATATTTTAATATTAAAATATTCACCTTATCCGGAATGGCAGAATGGTATAATTTCCATACCCCGCATATAAACAGTATTCCTTAAAGGACTTACGAGGCCAAGTACAGTAAAAAAAAAAAGTTAACTACCTGGATCAGCTTGTAAGGCATGGAGGACGCCGTCTGCGCCCTCCGTGCTGTTCTGTCTGGTCCCCACCGCCAACAGCGGTGGGGACCGTAACCGTAGCGTGGATCGGGGGGTTGGCCTTAGAGCTGCGCAGCCGCACTCGTGGCTATGCGGACTGCGCAGCCGCGGGCAGCTCCGGTGGCCATCTTGGTACAGGCTGGGGAGCCCGACCCAGGCTGCACAGTCGGGGACCGTTCGGGGGGCTGTTCGGCGGCGGGAACCAGGTGGAACGGCAAGCTGATCCAGGTAGTTAACTTTTTTTTATTTTTTTTTACTGTACTTGGCCTCGTAAGTCCTTTAACCACCTTAGCGGTATGGCCGAGCTCAGCTCGTCCATTACCGCCAGAGGGTGCCGCTCAGGCCCTGCTGGGCCGATTTAAACCAAATAAACCAAATAAACCAAATAAAAAGCAGCACACGCAGCTTGCACTTTGCCAGCCGCGTGTGCTACCTGATCGCCGCCGCAGCGCCGCGATCCGCCGCGTGCAGCGGCGAAAGAGGGTCCCCCCAGCCGCCCGAGCCCAGCGTTTCCGGAACAAACAGTTCCGGCCAGCGCTAAGGGCTGGATCGGAGGCGGCTGACGTCAGGACGGCGGCTGACGTCCATGACGTCACTCCGCTCGTCGCTACGGCGACGAGGTAAGCAAAACAAGGAAGGCCGCTCATTGCGGCCTTCCTTGTTAATTCTGATCGCCGGAGGCGATCGGAGTTACGCTTCCGGAGCGCCCTCTAGTGGGCTTTCATGCAGCCTACTTTCAGCTGGCTGCATGGAATAGTTTTTTTTTAATAAAAAAAAAACCCTCCTGCAGCCGCCCTGGCGATCTTAATAGAACGCCAGGGTGGTTAAACAAGCAAAAATCATATACTGCATGTATTCCTAAGGCTGGTTGAATGGCTCCGGCATGTCTGCGAGTGACCAGATCCTGAATAGGTCCCCTGCGGTGGGCTTCCTGCCTTCTAAAGTAGTTTAGGCCAAATTGGGGCTTGAGGCTTAGGGTTAGGCATTATGGTAAATATAGAGACCTGGCTATGGTAGGTATAGAGACCTGAGAGGTTAATGCATTTATCTCTCAGAGGTATCTGGAAGGTAATGGAACCTGGTCAATGTGGCCATCAGATACTGTAGATCCCTCTCAGATCATTACCTGATCAAAGTGGGATCTATCTGATTGAATCCCTCCACAGACTGTACATAGATTTTCACCTTCATGACATCACCTTCTGGGTCGCCCAGCCCCCCTCCCCCTGGCCATACATAATCTAGGGGCAGCTTGCTTTTACCTGTCCATGGATGGGTTCCAGTCTCTTGTCTCCCCGCTGGCTGCTCCTTGTTGTCTCTTCACTCCCAAGTCCCGGGGGAACTGAGGGCGAATGCTAAGGGCAACATGGCACATACCTTACGTGACCACTAGAGGCCTCTAGTATTTACCCTCTAGCATTTGTTATGCTGTACAGGCGGCCTGGGACTTCGGAGTGAAGAGAGAGGAAGGAGCAGCCAGCTGGGAGAGAAGACCAATCCAAATCCAATCCAAAAAAAGCTTTATTGGCAGGATCAAATACATTTAGCATCGCCAAAGTAAAACATTAGTTAGCATGGGAGGGGATTGTTGTGGGAACAAGGGGTTAAGGTATACAGTCCATAAGGATGTAGAGGATATAAGGGACGATACAGCAGGCTGGGCTATATAGTCCATAGAGGAGGGTATAGGGGGCAGTATAAGCAGTATACAGTCTGTGGGGTATCATGTTCCTCTCAGTTGGTGGCAGTTAGTGACATATCAGGCCACTATTTTCACGGTTGTTTCCTCTTCCCCGTAGGATGTAGAGTTTCCTCTTCTCATCTGTGGACCCCAGAACTGCACTGTGGACAGTTGAGAGCAGCTTCATCGTTTGTCGACAAATTAAACGCCTTTAGCGATGCTCTCCAGACCTGACACGGATCAACTGATTTCAGCCAAAAATCGGTCGATCGGGAATCGTTTGCAGCATTGATTTCTAGGAGATTCCCTCAAATGATCGAATTGCCTGGATATCGATGGAAAATATAAACAAGTGTATGGTCACCTATTGTGTAACGACTTCTACATCTCCACAGATAATATGACCAATGAATCGGAAGTCTTTCATTTCTTCCTTGTTGGATTTCCTGGGCTCCATGATAAGTTCAATGCTGTTCTTTCCGCAACATTCTTCTGTGTCTATAACATATCCTTTTGTGCGAATACCATTGTTGTAGCGGTGATTGTCCTGAAGAACCATTTACATCACCCAATGTACATCATCATTGCGAGCCTGGCTATTGCTGACTTCCTGTTCGACTCGGCAACAATGCCCAAAATCATCGTCCGGTATTGGGTTGGAGATGGGTCCATTCCCTTCACTGCTTGCTTACTACAAATATGCATAGTCCATACTCTGAACAGTGTTGATTCTTTAACTTTCACTCTGATGGCTGTCGACCGCCTCTTCGCCATTTGCAAGCCCCTCCACTACAGCTCCATCATCACCAACCGGTGGACCACTGCATCGTGCTTATTGGCTTGGGCTATTGGTGCTGCTTTTGGAATCTTAGCCATGAGTTGGGCCATACCTCTTCCTTTTTGTGGTCCGAACCGCCTGACGACTTTTTACTGTTCCATCGGGCAGGTCTCATATTTGGCTTGTACAGATACTTCTCAAATCAGAAAAAATGGGTTTTATGGTGGTATTGTGTTGCATGTAGGTTCAATGCCTGTGATCGCATGTTCCTATGTCATCATTATCATAAACGTTTGTGCCAAAAACCATTCAGGGAACTGGCATAAGTTACTCCACACGTGCATTACGCATTGGTTCGCTATGGGGCTCTTCTTCCTCCCTCGTATTGTGGACTATGGACTACAGACCCAGGTCATTAACAATGCCGATCTTATGGCACTGGTCATTTGCCTATATTCTTATGTACCTCGGTTGTGCAACCCAATTATATTTTGTCTGAGGACTGCCGAAATCAAGAGGACTTTACGGCACATCACTAAACGAAAGACGTGGCGCAGTAAAACTGATATCTAGAGAGGGTCAAGGACATACCCAGAGGGTGAATGTAATAGGCACAGTTCCAAGCTGCATACAATTTTCATTAACCACTTCCCAACCACAGGTTTATTTCCCCTTACAAAACAGAGCAATTTTCACATCACACTCCTCCCATTCATTCGCCAATAACTTTATCGTTACTCATCACATTGAAATGATCTATATATTGTTTTATTTGCTACAAATTAGGCTTTCTTTGGGTAGTAATTTTTGCAAAGAGTTATTTTATTTTATATGCATTTTGAAGGGAATAATAAGAAAAAAAATAATTATTTAGTTTTCAGCCATAATAGTTTTTAAAATAAAATGTGCTACGATAGATAAAACCCACACATTTTACTTGCTCATTTGTCCCAGTGATTACAACGTTTAAATTGTGCCTATAGCAAAATGTATGGCGATAATATTTTATTTGGAAATAAAGGTGTATGTTTTTTCCATTTAGTGGATTTTTAAACTAGATCAATAATTGCAAGCTTTTATTTACAAAAATAACAGTGGTATACCCTCATGACATTCATATAACAAAGTCCCTAAGGTAACTTTTAATGTATTTTTTTTTCAAATGATGTCATTTTTTTTTACAAGTGTTTTATTTTGGTAACTATGGGGTAGGGCTGACATTGGTTAAAATTAATTAATGGGTCATGGGTCTTCTGTGGACCGGATGGGACACACACTTAAAAAATGGTTTAAAGTTCTGAGGAAACTTAGAACACTACCCCCCCCCCCCCCCCCAAAAAAAAAAAGAGGGGTGAGAAGAGATACACTAGGAGGGAAAAGGCACTCCATAAATAATAAAAATAAAATGTATCTAAAAAATAAGAGAAATGTCTTACTTCAAGGGAGAAAAAACAACTCTACAGGCACTTCTAGCTTAGAAACAATTTTTTGAAAGACTTAAAGAAGCAAGCAGAGACCTGTGAAACACATAATTTGTTTTTGTCTTCTTACCATAACATGCTCTTACTTTTTTGGATGAATCAGCCATTTTATATTTTTCTGAGTGCCTCTTCCCTCCCAGGGTACCCGTGTATTAAACTTGCCTTTGCCAGCAGCCTGTTTAAGTTATAGGCAGACCTAAGTAGTGGGATGTCCAAGAGACTTTGCAGACTGTCCTCAAGCTCACTGCTGCTGCCCAGGACCCTCTTCTTTTTGTGGATCCATTACCGTTTCCAGGGGCAGGCGAGATGGGTTTCCGCCCCGGGGTGAAGTGTTGAAAGGGAGTAGCAGTGGGCACACTGGGACTAAACCACGGGGAAGGGGGCCTGACTCTTCCCTCTCTCTCCTTGGGCCCCCCTCTGTGCTCCCCCTCCATTGTAGAGGCTACCTGGCTAACCTATACTAGGATAGTTATTCCTGGCTGACCTATACTGGGGCACCAGTATAGGAGCACCTGTAGCTGGCTAACCTTATACTGGGGCACCTATACTAGGGGCACCTATACCTGGATACTTATTCTGGGGGCACCTATACCTGGCTTCCTATACTGGGGGCTTAATACCGCATCACAAATATCGTTCTTGAGCCTGGAAGGAGCGCATTTTTTACACCCTCAGCCTGGGAGCAAGTTAGCCTAGATATATTTTACCTTTGTTTTTTAATCACAATTTTCATAAATTTAACGTTTTCACCTAAAATGATCCCAAAAATATCAAGCGAAGAGAGAGGCCAAAATGCTCTAAACCTCCTCAAGCACATACCCAGTGGTGCAGGATCTGGTCAGCCAAGCCATATAGAACAACACAAGGGATCCACAAACTGCAGTGAGGTAGATGGCCTGAACATCAAATTTTGGGTTCACAAACTTCAAACTCAAACTTTCGTAATAGTTTGCGAACGGACGAACCGTAATAGACTTCAATGGGCAGCCGGTTTTTATTTGCTGTAACTCTTTTGAATGAGCGAAAATCTCAAATGTAGCAAACATTAAAAGATGTTGTACAGTTCACTCAGTTTATCATAAAAAATGATACAGAACAGAGAATTAAATAACAGGGAAGTCAAAGAATGCAGTAAGGCAACGGGCGAAAGCATCAGACTATTCAGCCCGTAGGAAAATAAAGAGAGAGGGAAAAAAAAAAAAAAAAAGAAAAAGAAGGACAAATTTAGGTAAAGAAAGATTAACATTTTAACATTGCTTATGACGCGTGTAGGTATCTTCATACATTCTGAAGTATAACCATTTCTCCTTAAAGAGACTCCGTAACAAAAATTGCATCCTGTTTTTTATCATCCTACAAGTTCCAAAAGCTATTCTAATGTGTTCTGGCTTACTGCAACACTTTCTGCTATCACAGTCTCTGTAATAAACCAATGTATCTTTCCCCTGTCAGACTTGTCGGCCTGTGTCTGGAAGGCTGCCAAGTTCTTCAGTGTTGTGGTTCTGCTATGAACTCCCCCCTTTCAGGCCCCTCTCTGCACACTGCCTGTGTGATATTTAGATTAGTGCAGCTTCTCTCTGCTCTCTTATCTTTTACAAGCTGGATAAATCGTCCTCTGAGCTGGCTGGGCTTTCACATACTGAGGAAATTCAGACAAGGGCAAAGCTGTTTGCAGGAAGAAAAGAGCAGCCTGAAACTTCAGTGCATGAGAGCAGAAAGGGGAAAGAAACACACAAATGATCTCTTGAGATTCAAAAGGAATGCTGTATACAGCCTGCTTATGTATGGATGTATTTTCTATGTGTGGACATACTGTACATCAACCTACTTCCTGTTTTGGTGGCCATTTTGTTTGTTTATAAACAAACTTTTTAAAACTGTTTTTAACCACTTTTAATGCGGCGGGGAGCGGCGAAATTGTGACAGAGGGTAATAGGAGATGTCCCCTAACGCACTGGTATGTTTACTTTTGTGCGATTTTAACAATACAGATTCTCTTTAATATGCAGTGATCACTATATAGTGACTTCAGGAGATCATAAAAATAATAAACACCAATTATGATTATGAAAAAATATTTGCAAACCTGCATAACTTAATACAAAAATGTGAGCAAAACTGGAATTGGTGGGATAAGGAAACTTTCAAAAACTCCCAATAAAAGCATAAAAGGAAAGGCCTGGGGAGTGGCTGGAGAACTGCAAAGTACAAGCCACAATATAGGGCAGATGAATTTTAAAACCTACAGGGACTCTTTTTTTCATATAGAATATATTATTTTTGCATTGCATACCATACTATGTCCATGTTTCTTTTAATATACATAGAGGTGAGCGTAATGACTTAATTACGATTTCGCGAAATTTTGCGTTATTAGTGTAAGTACGATTATGGCCGTAAGTACATAATCGTAATGAAGAAGGATTTCGCGAAATTCCGCGTAAGCGTAATTTTCGCGTAGCTTTCGCATTACAGTGGGTATCGCGAAATTACGTTTGCCTTGCATGCAACCGTTTGTAAGCGTAGTTACATAACGTAATTTCGCGATAGTTCATATTACTCTCATTGATCACAGTGTAATTATTGTGAAAAAGCTTGCTCTATGCGCAGAAACATTCTTATCAATACACCCTTGAACTGCGCATGCTTAGTTTTTACATTATTTAACGCGAAAAAGCATTCATATGCGAAAATTTGTTAGCGTTCGTCTGACTACCGCTGATTCGCTTCTGATTGGCTAATGCAATAATGCTAATGCTAACAAGTAATTACGAAATTCGCGAAATTACGAAGAAATGCGAAATTACGTTATGGTTTAACGTGAAATTACGGTATAGTTGTACGTGAAATTACGTTATGAACAAAACGCGAAATTACGCGTTGAAAATTACGCTTACGGTATTATCAATTACGATTTTAATGGCAATTACGCTACCATAATTTCGCGCCGTAATAGCAAATTTCGCATGCGTAATTATAGTAACGCGAAATTTCTCAACTCTAAATATACATGCACACCCTCTTTTATAAAGCCATCCTTTTTGTTCTTTATACAAACATTAAATAAAGTTTGATTTATATTGATTAGTTGCATACAGTTTATTCAGGCTGAATACAATGTTACAATTTATCACACACCACACAATTCTTGGTAAAGTGGGGCTGAAATCTCCAACATGTCCAATCTCAAAAAATCACTTGAATAAAAAATAAAGCCAAAAAAAACCTTTAGATTTTTCTGTACCATCACTGACCATTTTACCAACTCCGGGTAGAAGCACACTAGGCAGAATCGCATACGCATTTTCCACAGCACATAACAGGAAACGCTTATGGGATTCTGCCTAATGTGCTCCTACCCTCCATGGAGGGACAACCTATTTTGAATAAAAATGAACAGATTGTGTAGGTAGACTCTCAGGCAGGGAACACACTAGGCAGAAACGCTAGCGTTGCAGAAAATGCACATAATGGAAGTCAATGGGAGGCATGAAAAACGCATATAATTGCATTCTGCAATGTGCATTTTAACCACTTGACGACCAGGGGATTTATGGCTGATCGGTGCTGCATGGACTCTCCAGCCCGCAGCACAGATCAGTATTATGCCAGGGCGATCAGACTTACCCCCTTTTTTCCCCACTAGGGGGATGTCCTGCTGGGGGGGGGTCTGATCGCCGCTGGCTGCTTGCGCTTGCGGGGGGGCTCCTCAAAGCCCCCTCCGCAGCGCTTCCTGGCCTGCTTCCCCTTCCCTCCTTCTCGCTCCCCCCCTGTGAGCTGCGCAGGACGGATATCCGTCCTGCGCATTGAAGAATAGGCTTCAGCCTATCATATGCCGGCGATTCCCGGCCAATCAGAGGCCGGGGATCGCCGATCTGCCTTACGGCGCTGCTGTGCAGCAGCGCCATATGATGTAAACAGCGGGGATTTCTTCCCCGCGTGTTTACATTTTGCCGGCGAGCCGCAATCGGCAGCTCTCCGGCTGTTCACGGAGACACCCTCCGTGAATGGACATGGAAGCGTCCGTTTCCATGGAAACCCGCAAACGACCAGTTTACGCCAATCGGCGTTAGCTGGTCGTCAAGAGGTTAAAAACGCTGGTTTTGTTGCATATTTTTCAAAAACACATAAATAACGCAAAAGTTTAATGTATTTCCACTTCCTGTTGACTTCCTAGTAATTTGCATAAAACGTATAAAAAGCATGCAAAACGCATATGCGTTTTATATATGCGAGCCGCAAACACATTAAAATGCACACAAAACGCAAGAAAAACACATGCAGGAAAAAATGCAGACGCACAGAGAACGCACGTAAAATGCACAAACGCATATGCAGCAAAACGCTACATTTCCCGCACTGCTAAGTGTGCACCCATCCTCATACTAGATGGAAGCAGTAACATTGGCCCATTAGTGCCCAATCATAATTGGATGTTTGTACCAGGCTTTAGTCATTAGTACAAATAGCCAATGAGATGCTAGTAATAATGGCTTACATGCAATCTTAAAGGCGAACTGAAGAGAGAGGTATATGGAGGCTGCCATGTTTATTTCCTTTTAAAGAGACTCTGTTACATTCAAAAGATCCCCTGGGGGGTACTCACCTCGGGTGGGGGAAGCCTCCGGATCCTAATGAGGCTTCCCACGCCGTCCTCTGTCCCACGGGGGTCTCTCCGCAGCCCTCCGAACAGCCGGCGACTGTGCCGACTGTCAGTTCAATATTTACCTTTGCTGGCTCCAGCGGGGGCACTGTGGCTGCTTTCCGTTCCGAACTACACGGAAATACCCGATCTCATTCGGGTCCGCTCTACTGCGCAGGCGCAGGAAACTTGCGCCTGCGCAGTAGAGCGGACCCGACGGCGATCGGGTATTTCCGTGTAGTTCGGAGCCGACAGCCGTCAGAGCGCCTGCGCAGGAGCCAGGAAGGTAAATATTGACGTCACCGCTGCCCGGACTCCACGGAGGGCTGCAGCGAGACCCCTGACGGATGGAGGACGGCGTGGGAAGCCTCATTAGGATCCGGAGGCTTCCCCCACCCGAGGTGAGTACCCCCCAGGGGATCTTTTTATGTTACAGTTCCTCTTTAAGCAATACCAGTTGCCTGGCAGCCCTGCTGATCCTCTGCCTCTAATGCTACGTACACACATGCGACAACGATAGTTCAATGAGAACGACGAACGAACTTTTAATTGATGAAAGAACGACCTAAGTAAAGTTAGTTTTAAATTGTGTGTAACGATCTGATCGTTAGAACGAACGTTACATCACGTAAAGCAACTATTGCGCTTGCGCATAAAAATGAGAAATTTCATGGAGAAATAGCGAAATGCGCATGTGAAGCCTAGTACGAACGACCGTTTCCAACGATGTACTACTTTTGCAAACGATCGTCGTTGGTAAAAATCCGCCAAGCTAGATCGTTCGATTTTAACAATCTAGCTGGTCCGTCGTTAGACTTAATGATCGTTGGTTGCTTTTTTTTAAACGATCGTCGTTTGAAACGATCGGGGAACGATCGTTTCAAACGACTATAGTCGCATGTGTGTACGCACCTTAATACTATTAGCCATAGCCCCTGAACAAGCATGCAGCAGATCAGGTGTTTCAGACTTTAAAGTCAGATCTGACAAGACTAGCTGCATGCTTGTTTCTGGTGTTATTCAGATACTACTGCAGAGAAATAGACCAGCAGGGCTGCCAGGCAACTGGTATTGATTAAAAGGAAATAAATATGGCAGCCTCAGTATACCTCTTACTTCAGTTCCCCTTTAAAGGACAACTGAAACAAGAGGGATATGGAGACTGTCATATTTATTTCTTTATAAGCGATACCAGTTGCCTGGCTGTCCTGCTGATCCTCTGCCTCTAATACATTTAGCCATAGCCCCTGAACAAGCATGCAGCAGATCAGGAGTATCTTACAATATTGTCAGATCTGACAAGATTAGCTGCATGCTTGATTCTGGTGTGATTCAGACGCTACTGCAACCAAATAGATTACCAGGCAACTAGTATTGTTTGGAAGGAAATAAAGATGTCAGCCTCCATATCCCGGTCGATTCCTTTAATACAAATGGCATGCAGCTTGATACTGAGCCTATGAAACGCTCGTCCTGCTGAATTTCCCAATGTCAATCAGCAGATAGTTTACATAACATTTGCATACAAACTGAGCCCCATACGCATCTCATTAACTCACTCTAGACATCAGTTTTACCGAGCCACGTCTTTCGTTTAGTGATGTGCCGTAAAGTCCTCTTGATTTCGGCAGTCCTCAGACAAAATATAATTGGGTTGCACATCCGAGGTACATAAGAATACAGGCAAATGACCAGTGCCATAAGATCAGCATCATTTATGACCTGGGTCTGTAGTCCATAGTCCACAATACGAGGGAGGAAGAAGAGCACCATGGCAAACCAATGCGTAATACACGTGTGGAGTAACTTATGCCAGTTCCCTAAATGGTTTTTAGCACAAACATTTATGATAATGATGACATAGGAGCATGCGATCACAGGCATTGGACCTACATGCATCAAAATACCAAAATAAAACCCATTTTTTCTGATTTGAGAAGTATCTGCACAAGCCAAGTATGAGACCTGCCCGATGGAACAGTAAAAGGTCTTCACTCGGTTTGGACCACAAAAAGGAAGAGGTATGGCCCAAGTCATGAGAGTGAGTCCAGCAGCAGCGCCAATAGCCCAAGCCAATAAGCACGATGCAGTGGTCCGCTGGTTGGTGATGATGGAGCTGTAGTGGAGGGGCTTGCAAATGGCGAAGAGGCGGTCGATAGCCATCAGAGTGAAAGTTAAAGAATCAACACTGTTCAGAGTATGGACTATGAACATTTGTAGCAAGCAGGCGGTGAGGGGGATGGACCCATCTCCAACCCAGTACCTGGCGATGATTTTGGGCATTGTTGCCGAGTCGAACAGGAAGTCAGCAATAGCCAGGCTCGCAATGATGATGTACATTGGGTGATGTAAATGGTTCTTCAAAACAATCACCGCTACAACAATGGTATTTGCACAAAAAGATATGTTATAGACACAGAAGAATGTCACGGAAAGAACGGCATTGAACTTATCATGGAGCCCAGGAAACCCAACAAGGAAGAAACGAAAGACTTCCGATTCATTGGTCATATTATCTGTGAAGATGAAGAAGTCATTACAGTATAGGTAACCATATACTTGTCAATATTTTTAATCTATATACAGGAAATTTGATCATTTGAAGGAATCTGCTAGAAATCCTCCTCCTGCAATGGCACTACGGCCCATTTTGGGCCTTGGCCTCCTTCAGTTTTCTGCCTCATCCATCTCTGTCCGTACCAATTTCCAAGGCTTCTCTGAAGGTTTCTTAACAGTTAGGTATTTACAGTGCGCCACACAGTTACTGTCGCACACCCTATCAAGCACATCGATTTTCCAGCATGTCCAATCGATCCTTTTGACCACTTGGATCCCAAAATAAAGATAAAAATTATTGATTTGGGACAGCGGATTTTAGATGTTTTCCATGAGACATCAGTCTTTCAGAGGTAGATAGATAGATAGATCTTTCACCACTTTACCACCACGGTTGCGTATATCTACACTCCTTTTAACACCCTTTCCCCACCAGGAACGTAGATATACGCACCTCCCGCCGCTGTCCGCACTCCTGCTTGCTCGTGCACGCCGCCGGCCACTCGCCCGAAGATCAATGAAAAAACGTTCCCGTTCGTTGATCTCAGCCCCCAGCAATGATCGGCTGCCTCTATGAGAAGCAGCGGATCACTGTGAAAAAAAAAAAGTTTCCCAGCCTCATTGAACGTCCTGTAAGCGTATTTCCAACGCTTACAGGACGCATGCACAAAAAATTACTGTGGCTATCATGTGGCCAAATAGTAAAACTACATTAAAAACATTTTTCATATACAAATACATACTTTTACTCTATAAATTAACTCATTACCTCCCACACTCCACAATTTATTTATTTTTTTGTAATAAAAAGAAAAAAAAATTACAATAATAATAAAAAAAAAAACATAAATAGTTACCTTATGGACTGAACACTTTAAATGTTTATGTCAAGATGGTATAACACTGTTACTTTATAAACTACGGGCTTGTAATTAGGGATGGATGCACAACTGAAAAAAATGCTCCTTTATTTCCAAATAAAATATTGGCACCAAACATTGTGATAGGGACATAATTTAAACGGTGTAATAACCGGGACAAATGGACAAATACATTTCATGGGTTTTAATTACAGTAGCGTGCATTATTTTAAAACTATAATGGCCGAAAACTGAAAAATAATGATTTTTTTTTCTATTTTCCCATTAAAACACATTTAGAATAAAATAATTCTTGGCATAATGTCCCACCTAAAGAAAGCCTAATTGGTGGCGAAAAAAACAAGATATAGTTCATTTCATCGTGATAAGTAATGATAAAGTTATAGACAAATAAATGGAAGGAGCGCTGAAAGGTGAAAATTGCTCTGGTGCTCCAGGGGTAAAACCCCTCAGTGGTGAAGTAGTTAAACCACACCAGGGGCTTGATTCTCTAAAGCGTGATAACTGCTGTCACAGTAGTTATCACGCGATCTCCCGCGCGCGGTGCTTTTGCGCGTAAAACATTACTCTGTGTGCTAAACGAAGGTTTGACCTTCGTTTATCATGCGGAGTAATGTTTTACTCGCGCAAAGCACCGCGCGCGGGAGATCGCATGATAACTGCTGTGACAGCAGTTATCAGAATCAAGCCCCTGAAGTGAGAGGTATATGGAGGCTTTGTTTTTCTTTTAACTACTTCAGCCTTCAGTCGTTTTCACTTTATGCATCTGAGCAATGTTCACCTCCCATTCATTAGCCTATAACTTTATCACTACTCATCTCAATGAACTGATCTATATCTTGTTTTTTCCGCCACCAATTAGGCTTTCCTTGGGGGGTACATTTTGCTAAGAGCCACTTTACTGTAAATGCATTTTAACAGGAATTAATTATTTCTCAGTTTTCAGCCATTATAGTTTTTAAATAATACATGTCTCCATAATTAAAACTCACTTATTGTATTTGCCCATATGTCCCGGTTATTACACCGTTAAAATTATGTTCCTATCACAATGTATGGCGACAATATTTTATTTGGAAATAAAGGTCCATTCTTTCCGTTTTGCATCTATCACTATTTACAAGTTTAGAATAAAAAAAAAATATAGAAATATTTCATCTTTACATTGATATTTAAAAAGTTTAGACCCTTAGGTAAATATTTACATGTTTTTTTTTTATTATTGTAATGTTTTTTTTTTTCCATATTAAACATTTTATATAGGTATTTTTTGGGAGGGTGGGATGTAAACATTACTTTTATAATGTAAATGTGTGTTAAGTTTTATTTTTTTTACTTTTAGTTGTAGTTTTACTTTTCGGCCACAAGACGGCGGCCATGAGTTTGTTTACATGACGTCACTCTAAGCGTAACATACGCTTAGAGGGACGCATGGGGGACGCAACAGCCAGAAAAAGCGGAGCTTCTGAGAGAAGCTGTCGCTTTTTCTGCGGGGGAGAGGAATCAGTGATCGGGCACCATAGCCCGATTCACTGATTCGTGGGCTAACAATCCGCGGCCGGGAGCACGCATGCACGTGCGCGATCGGAGCACACGGACGCGCACATGGCCTCCTGGGCATAGCTAGTACGTCCAGGAGGCCAAAGTAGTTAAACAATACTAGTTGCCTGGCTGTCCTGCTGATCCTCTGCCTCTAATACGTATTAGCCATAGCCCCTAAACAAGCATGCAGATCAGGACTTCTGAGGTCTTAGTGGATTAGCCATGTGCTGGTTACAGGTGTGTGATTCAGACTGCAGACAAAGAGATCAGCAGGACAGCCAGGCAACTTGTATAATTTAACGAGTTAATAAAAATGATTCAGTACATGTACGCCCCGGAGACTGCATCTTAGCTAACGGAGTGTAAATCTATGTATCTCAACTAGGGATGCTCATTCGGATTCCGCGGAAATGCAATATCCAAAATTCTGATCTTTTTGAAAACTTTTTTGCATCTTGTTCACAAGATTCAGTTTAATAAACCCTTAACCACTTCACCACTGAGGGGTTTTACCCCCTGACCACCAGAGAAATTTTCACCTTTCAGCGCTCCGTCCATTCATTCGTCTATAACTTTATTATTACTTATCGCAATGAAATGAACTATATCTTGTTTTTTCCGCCACCAATTAGGCTTTCTTTAGGTGGGACATTATGCCAAGAATTATTTTATTCTAAATGTGTTTTAATGGGGAAAATAGGAAAAAAATGTGGGGAAAAATTATTATTTTCAGTTTTCGGCCATTATAGTTTTTAAATAATGCATGCTACTGTAATTAAAACCCATGAAATTTATTTGCCCATTATTCCCGATTATAAAACCGTTTAAATTATGTCCCTATCACAATGTTTGGCCCCAATATTTTATTTGGAAATAAAGGTGCATTTTTTTCAGTTTTGCGTCCATCCCTAATTACAAGCCCGTAGTTTATAAAGTAACAGTGTTATACCCTCTTGACATAAATATTTAAAAAGTTCAGTCCCTAAGGTAACTATTTATGTTTTTTTTTTAATTGTATATATTTATTTTTTTTTAAAAATTACAAAAAAAAAAAATTGGGGAGTGTGGGAGGTAATGAGTTAATTTATTATGTAAAACAATTTATTTGTATGTGTAAAATGCATTAGGGTGTAGTTTACTATTTGGACACAAGATGGCCACAGTGAGTATGTTTACATGCGACCTGTAAGCGACCGGAAAGACGCTTACAGGAAGCAGTAGGAGGCTGGGAGAATCACAATGATCGCGCTGTTTCTGAAAGAAGCAGCAGATCATTGCGGGGGCTTAGATCAACGAACGGGAATGGATTTTCCCGTTCATTGATCTCCGGGCAAGCGGGCGGCGGCGTGCACGAGCGGCGGGTGCGCGCGCACGAGCGGCGGTAGCGCGGACAGCGGCGGGAGCGCGGAAGGTACGGATTTCTCCGTCCCTGGTTTTTTAGGAGGGAAAAAAGGGACGGAGAAATTTGTACCGCTGGGGGTAAAGTGGTTAAAGTTTGGTGTTTCTAGGACTTGTGGGGGCTTTGCTATTAACCGCTAAAGTCTGCAGATTTTTACTGTAATGTAAAATGCAAGAAAATCTGCATTATCCGATATGCGGTAATTTTAAGCCAATCAGAAGACTCAGAATGAATAAACCAATCAGAGAATTGGGATTTACAGTGGGTTGCAAAACTTTTCGGCCCCTTGAAGTTTTCCACATTTTGTCACATTAATGCCACAAACATGAATCAGTTTTATTGGAATTCCACATGAAAGACCAATACAAAGTGGTGTACATGTGAGAAGTGGAACGAAAATCATACATCATTCCAAACATTTTTTACAAATAAATAACTGAAAAGTGGGGTGTGCATAATTATTCGGCCCCCTTTGATCTGAGTGCAGTCAGTTGCCTATAGACATTGCCTGATGAGTGCTAATGACTAAATAGAGTGCACCTGTGTGTAATTTAATGTCAGTACAAATACAGCTGCTCTGCGAGGGTCTCAGACATTGTCTAAGAGAATATTGGGAGCAACAACACCGTGAAGTCCAAAGAACACACAAGACAGGTCCAAGACAGGTCAGGGATCAAGTTATTGAGAAATTTAAAGCAGGCTTAGGCTACAAAAATATTTCCAAAGCCTTGAACATCCCAAGGAGCACTGTTCAAGCGGTCATTCAGAAATGGAAGGAGTATGGCACAACTGTAAACCTACCACGACAAGGCCATCCACCTAAACTCACAGGCCGAACAAGGAGAGCGCTGATCAGAAATGCAGTCAAGAGGCCCATGGTGACTCTGGACGAGCTGCAGAGATCTACAGCTCAGGTGGGAGACTCTGTCCATAGGACAACTATTAGTCGTGCACTGCACAAAGTTGGCCTTTATGGAAGAGTGGCAAGAAGAAAGCCATTGTTAACAGAAAGCATAAGAAGTCCCGTTTGCAGTTTGCCACAAGCCATGTGGGGGACACAGCAACCATGTGGAAGAAGGTGCTCTGGTCAGATGAGACCAAAGTGGAACTTTTTAGCCAAAATGAAAAACGCTATGTGTGGCAGAAAACTATTACTGCACATCACTCTGAACACACCATCCCCACTGTCAAGTACGGTGGTGGCAGCATCATGCTCGGGGGGTGCATCTCTTCAGCAGGGACAAGGAAGCTGGTCAAAGTTGATGGGAAGATAGATGGAGCCAAATACAGGGCAAACTTGGAAGAAAACCTCTTGGAGACTGCAAAAGACTTGAGACTGGGGCGGAGGTTCACCTTCCAGCAGGACAACAACCCTAAACATAAAGCCAGGGCAACAATGGAATGGTTTAAAACAAAACATATCTATGTGTTAGAATGGCCCAGTCAAAGTCCAGATCTAAATCCAATCCAGAATCTGTGGCAAGACCTGAAAACTGCTGTTCACAAACGTTGTCCATCTAATCTGACTGAGCTGGAGCTGTTTTACAAAGAAGAATGGGCAAGGATTTCAGTCTCTAGATGTGCAAAGCTGGTAGAGACATACCCTAAAAGACTGGCAGCTGTAATTGCAGCAAAAGGTGGTTCTACAAAGTATTGACTCAGGGGGCTGAATAATTATGCACACCCCACTTTGCAGTTATTTATTTGTAAAAAATGTTTGGAATGGTGTATGATTTTCGATGCACTTCTCACATGTACACCACTTTGTATTGGTCTTTCACGTGGAATTCCAATAAAATTGATTCATGTTTGTGGCAGTAATGTGACAAAATGTGGAAAACTTTAAGGGGGCCGAATACTTTTGCAACCCACTGTAGGTGGAAATTTCTGCATTCTCTGGTTGGCTTATAGTGTTGATCGAACATCCAGATATTCGGGTTCGGTTCGGCTCGGCCGAACATGGTCCAGATATTCGGTATATACGTGCCGAATCCTGAACATAATGGAAGTCAATAGGGACCCGAATATTCCCATTTTGCAGGCCAGAAAAACCACAAAAAATAAGGTAAACTTCTGCAAAATGGCTTGGAAATAGTGTGTGTGTGTGTGTGTGTGGGGGGGGGGGGGGGGGGGGGGAGGAGATTCTGAAAAGCTGTCGTAGTACCAATGGGACCGGCAACGCTAACCCAGCACACAGGTACAGGAGAGCTCGGCCATGCTTTGTGACACAACCCAGGCCTTGCCTGAGGACAAAATGCAGGCTTAAAACAATGCATTTCGTCGCCATGCAGTTATAAATGTAATAGAAATGAGATATTCCTGAAAATGGGACCGGCAATGCTAACCCAGCACACAGGATGGAAGGGGAGGTACAGGAGAGCAAGGCCACGCTTTGTGACACAACCCAGGCCTGGCCTGAGGACAAAATGCATGCGTAAAGCAATGCATTTCGTCACCATGCAGTTATAAATGTAATAGAAATGAGATATTCCTGAAAATGGGACCGGCAATGCTAACCCAGCACACAGGATGGAAGGGGAGGTACAGGAGAGCAAGGCCACGCTTTGTGACACAACCCAGGCCTGGCCTGAGGACAAAATGCATGCGTAAAGCAATGCATTTCGTCACCATGCAGTTATAAATGTAAAAGAAATGAGATATTCCTGAAAATGGGACGCTAACCCAGCACAGATGTTCATGGTGCTTGGTCGGGGGGTGTTGCGAAGTTTTTTCCAATTCACGATTTAGCAATAAATTGTGTTTATTTTAGAGCCACAAGTGATCCCACCTGGCACTGAAATTACTGTTTTTGGTTTAACACTAAGACAACATTATTTGCAAGAAAGTGTGTTTATTTTAGAGACACAAGTGATCCCACCTGGCACTGACATTGCTGTTCTTGGTTCAACACTAAGACAAAATTAATTGCAATAAAGTGTGTTTTTTTGGACACAACTGATCCCACCTGCCACTGACAGTACTGTCTTTTGGTGCAACACTGCTGCTGGCAGTGCCTGTTGGCAGTGCCTGCTGGCAGTGGTGAGTCAGAGGTCCTGTGGGTGCTGTCAGCGGTGAGGATAGGGCCCTGCGGCTGGCCTGGCTGGCAGTGGTGAGGCAGGGGCTCTGTGGGTGGCTGGGTGCTGCTGTCAGCGATGAGGCAGAGGCTCTGTCCTCTGTGGCTGCAGCAGTGCTGTGTGAGGCAGAGGCCCTGTGGGTGCTACTGTCAGCGGTGAGGCTGGAGGCCAGGAACCTGTGGCTGGCCTGGCTGGAAGTGCGCTACGCTGACATTCTCTCCTACCTACCCAAAGCTAAACCCCAAAGCAAATGGCGTCGATACCGCGCGTTCGGGTATTTATAGTCCCGAACCACGTGACCCGCTCGGCCAATCACAGAGCGAGCCGCGAGTTCGGGTGACCGCTCGGCCAAGTTTGGTGCACGCTCGCCCAAGTTCGGTGCACGCTCGGCCAATCACAGTAGGGGGGAGGAGTTAGAGCAGCGTGTGCTGTGCTCGACTCGAACCCGAACGGCCCATTATTCGGGGAATAATAATAGTGTCGTGCACTGTTCGAACAACACTATTGGCTTATTCATTCTGCGTCTTCTGATTGGCTTAAAATTACCGCATATCGGATGATGCAGATTTGCTGCATTTTACATTACAGTAAAAATCTGCCAACTTTAGTGGTTAATAGCAAAGCCGCCATAAGTCCTGGAAAAACACAATATTTTTAGGGTTTATTAAACGAAATTTTGTGAACAAGATGCAAAAAAAAGTTTTCAAAAAGACCTTATAGTTTTTGAGAAAATCAATGTTAAAGGGAACCAGAGACGTTGGGGGGAAGCTTTTATACATACCTGAGGCTTCCTCCAGCCCCATACGCACGCATCGCTCCCATGCCGCCGTCCTCTGCTGCCTGGATCCGCCGGTACCGGGTCCCGTCATTGCCGCAAGTCGGCCAGTCGGCAGGCAGACGCAGCCAAATGTCCGCATTACACGGGGCTCCCTCCATATACGTACGCATGAGACTGCCTACTGCGCAGCCGCATGCGTACGGGTATGGAGGGAGCCCCTGTGATGCGGACAATTGGCCGCGTCTGCCAGAAGTGACGGGACCCGGTACCGCCGATACAGGAACCGGAGGATGGCAGCGTGGGAGATATCCAGGCTTATGGGGCTGGAAGAAGCCCCAGGTATGTATAAAAGCTTGTTCTATTTTTTCTTAACGTTCCTCTCTGGTTCCCTTTAAAGTCGGGGGAAATTTCCGCGATTTCCGGTGGAAATCCGGAACGGAATGTGGAAATTGGTAGCGGAATCGGGAGCAGTAGCGGTAATTGGCAATGGCGGAATGCGGATTTTCTGCGGAATCGGAAATGAGAATTTCCGAACATCCCTAAACTCAACGCGAACGCCGCTACGTGTGCTCCCGCACGTGTTCACATTGCTTCCGTTAGTACACAGATCAGTGAATGAGAACAGAGTTCCCATTCACTGATCTAAGTTCCTGTGATCAATGACCACTGGCATCAATGAGATGCCATGGTCATCGATCAAACGAAAATAACACATAGAAGCGTTACTTACTGTTCTTGTGACAGTACAAACAAGAAGAAAAAGTGTGGGTACATCTTGTGGCCAAATAGTAAAATTACACCTACATTTTTTTTTTTTTTACAAAAATACACACATATACCATTAAAATCTGACAAGATTAGCTGCATGCTTGTTTCTGGTGTGATTCAGACACATCTGCAGCCAAATAGATCAGCAGGATAGCCAGGCAACTGGTATTGTTTAAAAGGAAATAAATATGGCAGCCTCCACAGCCCTTTTGCTACAGTTGTGCTTTAATGCTGCTAATCCGTTACCCGCATTCTGCAGTCATGTAACAAGCCGCGCAGGAGGAAAGAGATCAATCTGACAGATATTGACTACTATGAACATTTTGTTTAGGTAAAACCTCATACTACATGGAGGTGCTAAAATGTGGTCAGTGAATAGCCAATCTTAATTGAAGCTGTGTACCAGGCTTTAACCACTTCAGCCTACAGCTTCGAAAATCTTATGCATCCAAGCAATGTTCACCTCCCATTCATTCGCTAATAACTTTATCGCTACTTATCAAAATTAATTGATCTATATCTCGTTTTTTCCGCCACTAATTAGGCTTTCTTTAGGTAGTACATTTTGCTAAGAGCCACTTTACTGTAAATACATTTTAACAGGAAGATTAAGATAGAAATGGAAAAAAAACATTATTTCTCAGTTTTTAGCCATTATAGTTTAAAATTAATACATGCTACAGTAATTAAAACCCATGTATTTTATGTGCCCATTTGTCCCGCTTATTACACCATTTAAATTACGTCCCTATCACAATTTATGGCGCCGATATTTTATTTAGAAATAAAGGTGCATTTTTTCAATTTGCGTCGATCACTATTTACAAGCTTATAATTTTAAAAAATGTAATAAGATACTCTCTTGACATGTATATTTAAAAAGTTCAGACCCTTAGGTAACTATTTATGTAGTTTTTTTTTTTTAATTGTAATTTTTTTAATTATTTTTTTTAATACAAAAATGTATTTGGGTAATTTTAGTTTGGGAGGTAAATAGCCAATTTTAGATGTAAAATAATGTATTTTTTATTCAATACAGGTATGTGGGTGCAGTTTACTATTTGGCCACAAGATAGCCACATTCAAAAAGTTCCTAGATGCGAACGATGTCGCATCTAGGAACTAAAATGAAGAGAAGTTGTTTCCTGGGGGCAGAAATACCACGCTCTCTGATGAGAAAGCGTCGGTATTTCTGCCGGGGACTTGGATCGGTGAATGGGAATTATATTCCCATTCACTGATCGGGGGGGTAGCGGGAGGCAGCGGGGGCGCGCGCGGGCGCGCGCCCGATCGCGCGCACCACACGGCTGCAGCACCACTGCCTATCTGGACGGATATATGCGTCCAGATATGGCGAAGTGGTTAAAAGATCCATAAACACGGGTTTTGCCTGACAAATGAATGTTGCTTAAAGTGAACCTCCAGACTAAAAATCTACTCAGCAGAACTGAAAAGGCTTGGTGTTTCTTTAACAGTTTCACAGCGACAGAACTTTGTTTTTCTTATAGAAGTCTTATTTTTAGCTGCATTCTTAGCTAAGCTACGCCCCATTAAAGAAAACCGCCCAGGCTTTTTTTCCTTGCTGTTGTGCAAAGCATGTTGGATTTCCTATGATGTTGTTCACGTTGCCTAGCAACTGGGAGGGGTGATCAGCACACAGGACAATTGGAACTGTGTCTCATGCTCCCTGTTACCTCCTTTCAACCAAAAAGATGGCTGCCCTCATGAAATCAAACATTTGCCTGTTCTTTTAAAAAAGGGTGGGTAAGAGATTATATTATCTATGTATTTTAATTAACATAACTAATGTAACTTAATGACAGTATGTTTGTTTAGGCTGAAGTTCCTCTTTAACATTGTTTAATTAACTAATTATTCACTTCCTCTCCCCCAGGACGAGTAACTTTGTCCCTGCAAAATCCCATATCTCCTTGCAGGGATATAGCTACTACGTCCCTTCCCGCTCGCCCCACCGCCCGCTCCCGCAATCATTACTGCCACCAATCATTAGCCGGGAGATCAATGAATAGGAGCACAGTTCACAGTCAAGGATCTAAGTCCCCGTGTGGATGACCGCAGCTGCCATTCACAAAAAAAGAAACTTACACATCCACGCATTACTTCCTCTTTGCGTAGTATTACTATGCATAAGGGAAGCTATGTGCGAGGACATCTTGTGGCCAAATAGTAAAATTACATCTACACATTTCTTTTTTATTAAAAGAAATTTTTTAACATTTAAATTTAACCCCTTACCTCCCACACTCCCCAATAGTTACCCCAAAAATGTTTTGTACTAGGGAACATTTTTAAATGTTGCAATAACCGTGACAAATGGGAAAATAAAATGTTTGGGTTTTAACTATGGTAGCATGTATTATTTTAAAACTATTATTGCCGAAAACTCGAAAACTGAGAAATAATGAATATTTTCAATTTTTTTCTTATTTTTCCTGTTAAAACACATTTAGAATAAAATAATTCTTAGCAAAAAGTATCCCCCCCCCCCCCCCCATGAAAGCCTAATTGGTGGCGAATTAAAACAAGATATACTATATATTGTTTGGTTGTGATAAGTAGTAATAAAGTTATAGGCGAATGAATGGAAGGTGCGCTGACGGGTGAAAATTGCTGTTTTTTTAAGGGGAAAAATCCTTGGAGGTGAAGTGCTTAAAGATGGACGATGAATTGTAACGATTGTTTGTTTTGAACGACTGCCATGACACATCACATGGCGAATGGTCATTTACATTTTTGCTAAAGTCAATGGACTTAAAGGACCACTCCAGTGAAAAAAAGTAAGCAATTAAAATCTGAAAACAAAGAAGACAAGACAAATAACATTTATATTGCGCTTTTCTGCTTGCGAACTCAAAGCGCCAGAGCAGAGCAGCAGCCACTAGGGCACGCTCTATTGGCAGTAGTAGTGTAAGGGAGACTTGCCAAAGGTCTCCTACTGAATTAGAGATTCGAACCCTGGTCTCCTGTGTCAGAGGCAGAGCCAGAGAATCCCCCATGAGGAGATAGACTAGTCCAAAACCTATCAGTTCTGTTCCGTTTTAAAGGACAATCGAATTGAGAAGAATATGGAGGCTGCCATATTTATTTCCTTTTAAGCAATACCAGTTGCCTGGCAGCCTTGCTGATAAATATGGCTGCAGTAGTGTCTGAATCACACCAGAAACAAGCATGCAGCTAATCTTGGCAGATGTGACAATAATGTCAGAAACACCTCATCTGCTGCATGCTTGTTCAGGGGCTATGGCTGAAAGTATTAGAGGAAGAGGATCAGCAGGACAGCCGGGCAACTGGTATTGCTGAAAGCAGAACTGAAGAACTTAAAGAAAAAAAATAGAAAGATACACATGGCTCTGGCCGCGCAGGCGCAGTTGCCGTCTATTTGTAAGTCAGCGATAATGAATGTAGCTGGTGGCTGGAGAACGGAGGATCGTGGAGGACCGGTGCGGGACAGGACGGCTGCAAGGAGCTGGTAGAAGTCCCAGGCAAGGCAAACACTTTGTTACAGTTACAGTTTGGTTACAGTTCTCCTTTAAAGGAGTACTGTAGGGGGGTAGGGAGAAAAATAGTTGAGCTTACCTGGGTCTTCTAATGGTCCCCCGCAGACATCCTGTGCCCACGCAGCCAGTTACCAATTCTCCGGTCGCCGCCTCTGGTTCACCACTGCGACTGCGCCTTTCCTCCCGCTGACGTCACCAGAAGTGAATTGCGCAGGCCCAGAAGAGTCTGCACCTGCGCAGTATGCTCCTGGTGACGTCAGCGGGATCGAGGACACCGCTGCGCAGGCGCAGTGGTTTTCCGACTTTAAAGTCAGAAATTCCAGAAGTGAACCGGAGGCGGGGCCGGAGCATCGGTGAGTGGCTGCGCGGGCATAGGACGTCTGCGGGGGACCATTAGAAGCCCCAGGTAAGCTCAACTCGTTTTCCCCCTACCCCCCTTCAGTAGTCCTTTAACTGCCTACTTTTTTCGCTGGAATGATCCTTAAGTTCTTGTAATTGTGAAAGATGGGAACAATCGTTCCTCGGTGAGTTTCCTGATCCGATCTCTCTGTGGGTACTCAGCTAGTTCCCTAATTGAAAAGGAAGGAAGAAATCTTACAGGTGAAGCTGGTATCAGCGGGTGAGATGCTGCGGAGGTCACTGGGCACACACAGTGTGATATGGAGAGATGCTGCTGAGATCAGAGTCTGATTCCTGTGCATATAACGCACTACCTGCTGTATTTATACACACAGACTTGCTGAAGGTGCCGTCCCAGATGACTTATCACTACTATACAGATGTGACTACAGTGCAACTTTGCCTCTAAATAAAACTCTAATGCCTCATTTACTTCCAGGCAGCTGTCCCCACGGTTAGTCTCCCCACAGATTACTTAGTGAGTATTCTGCACGTTTCTGACTGCCGTACAGCACACAGGTACGGGCGCTGGGCTGATGGACAGGAAGAACAATAAAACTCACAAAAGTTGAAGAGAAATCGAGAGCCCAATATGGTGTAGTATGTCAAAATTGATTGGAGGAAGTGGTGGACTCGCCTCCGTTAAAGCAGACACCAAGGACTGTAAATATATAGATATACACAGAGGTGCTCTGCTTGCTATAACTGAATTGCTGTTGTTTATCCCCTGCTTATTGCCTGAAGAAGTGGGCTGTGCCCGCGAAACGCGTTGCATCTTTGGGGTATTTTCAATAAATGTGTATATCTATACATTTACAGTCCTTGGTGTCTGCTTTAACGGAGGCGAGTCCACCACTTCCTCCCAGCAATTTTTTTAAAAATTTTATGTACTTTTATCCTTCTGGCGCCTCTGTTCACCTACCAATGAAACTCACAAGAACCCCTTTATATTAGTGTGGTACGATTGTGATGCGATCTTGTCTGATAGCAAAAATCTTGCATGGTGGAGTTTTTTTCTCGCATCGCATTGTAAAATCGCATCTAAATAGCATAATGTTTGCAATGGCATTCTGCAGTGTAAAACTATCCATAGCAGTGCATTGTGAAAAAGCTTCAGTTTTTCAGTGAAGGAGGCCATAGGGAAACATGGACACTGGACTGCACATCAGTTGTCCTTTCAGTTATAGGCCTGTTTTACACTTATTTTTTTGCGTTTCAGTGGGGATGCGATACTCCTGCTGCATCTCACCGCAACGCAAAAAAAGACAATCACATGACTTTGTGTCAGACTGCGCCAACAGAGTATAGGCCCGCTCCCCTTCAACTTCCCGCTCAGTGAGTGATGTACTCCTTGCTGAGCAGGAAGTCACTGGGATTCCCATTGGTCCGCTCATGCTTGCCACACCGCGCTTCGTTGTTTACGTGCGCATAGATTTCCATTACTCCAAGCACAGTGTGTTAAAGTGAAACTTAAGCCAGGAAAAAAAAATGAGTTTTACTCACCTAGGGCTTCTACCAGCCCCCTGCAGCAGTCCTGTGCCCTCGCAGCCACTCACTAATCCTCTGGTCTCCCGCTGCCAGCTAGTTTCATTTTTGCCGACAGGCCCGTCAGGACTGGCCACGCATAGCTTTTTCCGCATTCCAATCCCGACTGCAATTAGCGCTATTGCAGGCCGCAACGCGTACAAAAATACGCGTTGCCGCATATCTATGCGTTCGTAATGCGGCAACGCGTATTTTTGTACGTGTTGCGGCCCGCAATAGCGCTAATTACAGTCAGGAATGCGGAAAAAGCTACAGGTGGCCAGTCCTGACGAGCCTGTCGGCAAAAACGAAACTAGCTGGCAGCGGGAGACCAGAGGATTAGTAAGTGGCTGCGAGGGCACAGGACTGCTGCAGGGGGCTGGTAGAAGCCCCAGGTGAGTAAAACTCATTTTTTTTCTGGCTTAAGTGTCCCTTTAAGCACAGTGCTTGATGTAACGCGCTGTTGCCCTTGCGACAGCTCGGATAATTCTGTTGCATCGCAATGGACCACAATAAGTGTAAAAGTCTCCATAGACTTTCATTGCTTTTGCGGCCCTTTGCGGTAAAATAGGGTAACACAGGTTTAACCTGCTAGTGTAAATGGTACCATAACTGACACCAACTGATATAGTGTAAAAGGACCGTTAGGGCCCTTCCACGCTGGATCGCATTGATTTTTGGTGTCAGAGCATGGAGGCATGACGTGCTATTCACTACTTCCTGATTTGCGGAAGGAAGTAGTTTGTGGTGCTGGAGAAAGAGCGGTGAACCTCACATGGAGCACGGAGGAAGGAGGTGTGCTTTTATTGTGGCCGCTTATGCTGCCTTAAATCTCTGTAATGGAAGGGGGAGCACAGAGGGTAGGTCCGAGGAGAGGGAGGGAGGAGTAGGAGCCGCCCTCCCCGCAGCTAGTGTGCCCGCAGTAACCCTGCTGTTCCCCCCTCCTTCACTGTAATGCTCCTGCTTGCCAAAGCTCTGTTAAAAAAAAGCAGGTGTCTGGATATAAAACTGTACTATCCCAGTTGTGTATTAGACGCAATGTGGGCTTGATGACCTCTGCCTGGAACCTCCTGGTGTTATTATTTCATTTTTTTATTCCTGCCGTGTTCCCATCGCCAGGTTCCATGGCCTACACAGCTGACACACACAACACGTCCTGCTGCTGCAAAAATTATAATAAATTATTCCTGCTGTGTTTGTGCCACCAGGGTCCACGGCCTATGCTGCTGCCACATGCTACTCCTCCTTCTGCTGCTAAAATTGTAACAAATTATTCCTGCTGTGTTTCCACTGTCAGGGTCCACTGCCTATGCTGCTGCCACACACTACTTCTGTAGCTATTGTTTCAAAAATAGTTGTTGTATTTAAAAAAAAAATAGGGTGTCTGGGTTGAAAATTGTGCTGTCCCAGGTGTGTATTAGACGCAACGTGGGCTTCACTGCCGTTGCTTGGAACCTCTTGCTGTTATTGTTTTGGTTTTGCTGATGCCACACTCTAATCCTCCTTCTGCAAAAATTGTAACAAATTATTCCTGCTGTGTTCCCACCAACAGGTTGCACAGCCCAGGCTGCAGCCACACACTACTGTTGTAGCCATTGTGTTAAAAAATCGTTCTGTTGTTGTTTAAAAAGAAATTGGGGTGTTTGTGTTGAAAACTATGCTATCCCAGCTATGTATTGGATGCAACGTGGGCTTCACTGTCATTGCCTCGAACCTCCTGGTGTTATTGTTTTGGTTTATTCCTGCTTGTTCCCACCGCCAGGATCCATGGCCTATGCTGCAGCCACACACTTCTCCTCCTGCTGCTGCAAACATTTTAACAAATTCTACCTGCTGTGTTCCCACCATCAGGGTCCATGGCCTACGCTGCTGCCACATGCTACTCCTCCTTCTGCTGCTGATAAAATTGTAACAACTTATTCTTGAAGAAAAATAGTAAGAAGAAGAAGAGTAAGAAGAAGTCGAGTAAGAAGAAGAAGAAGAAGAAGATTTAGAAGAAGAGTGTAACGAATGGGGAATTATCTCCGTGGTCAGCGCACAACTTGTGCGCTGACACTGCGGAAACCCTCCACAAACGTTTAGAAAAGGAGAACACAGCTTTGGCACCTGTAGAGAGGAATTCCCACCGGCAGATGGAGCTGTGGAATGCAGAGGAATAAACCCTCTGCACTGTCACAGATGCCAGGTGGAAATTGCACGAGGTGAAACAATACAGGGCAAGATAGCCCCTTGAGAGAGAGAGTGAGCACAGAGACAGAATGAATGTATGTCCAACAATCTAGTCACCACCCGGCAACGGGGAACACACAACAGCGAAGACCAAGTGGGAACGCAATCGCAAGAATGGCGATTGCTAATAGCGACACAAGACTGAGTAAAAACAGAGCATAGGAAGAATAAAGACAGAACCAATAACAAACTGTAATCCAACACAAAGGAGCAGACAGGACTAACTAGACGCGATCACCACACGTTAAGCGCAATAGTGACAAAGCGCGTGCATGGCACGGTTACCGCACGATAAGCGCAACAGCGACAAAGCGTACCAACCCTGACTAACCAATGAAACACGAAAACAAATAGAGAACGCGAACGCTTGCAAAACGGTTACCTCATCGAGACGACAGCAAGCGTTAGTTCCAGACAAGATGGACAGAAGGAGTAACCAGTAGCAACTGCAGCTCTGGCTACACTCCTAGACAGAGTACAGAAGGAACCACCACCTCTACCACTAGGGCGGATGCGATCCAGACAAGACAGACAGATGGAGCAACCAGTAGCAACAGCTGCTCTGGCTAACACTTCTGAGACAGAATACGGAGAGATCCACCGCCTCTAACGCTAGGGCAAATGCGATCCAAACAGACAGAGCGATTCCCTGTCAGCCACCGCTGGTGACAGAACAACCGCAACAGAAAGACAGAACTAGGCAATACAGAAAATAACAACCTGACTATGCTAGAAGGAATGCTAGTGCACTCCCAAGGATAACTACTCTAAGATAATATTAGCAAACCATTAGCAAAGGGCTGAGACTCCAGGTAAGTCTAGCAGGACCAAACCTTTATGACCAGCAGGGAATTCTGGGAGGAAATGGTATTTATTCTGCAAGCCTTCAAAGGAAGCAGCTAAGCAATTTGCATGACAAGTGGATGCAAATCCCTCAACAGAACAGCAACTCTGAAAGTTGCAGGGTGAAGACAGGTCTCCTTTCCAGGGACCTGCAGCATTCAGACCTGAAAACTGGTCAAAAAGCTGCCTGCCTGTGCAGACAGCAGAGCAGATCATTACAAAGACTAAGAAGAAGAGGAAGAAGAAAAAGAAGTGTTCAAGAAACGTGTGAGTGTATGCCAGCTTACATGGCAAAGAGAAGAAGATGATGAAGAAGAAAACATAGTAAGGAGGAGGAGGATTCATCCTCCTGCTGTAATAATTTTTGATTATTATTATTTAATGTGGTACCACCACCAGGTTCCGTATTTTGTTTCAGCTGCTGTAGCAGAGCCCTTGATAATTTGGCATATACAGTATTTATTGGACCATGAGATGGGGAAGTCTTATGGTCCAATTGTTGCCTACACACTACTGCAATAATGCTTGCTAAGAATGGGTAAGAGAGGGGCAGAGTTCTTCATTGTGATTAGATGCTGGCTGGCCATGGGAGCTGTGATTGGTGGCAGCTGTACCGCCCTCAGAGGTTTCAGCGCCACTAGCATTGTGAGACTAGTGGCTTTGGGTGATTGGCAGTGCAGTGCATCTCTGCAGCATTGCCGCAACACCGCCTGTGCTCCACTGTCCACGTGGACACCACGACAGGACTCTACCTACCCACAACACCACTGCCATCAGCTGTTCACCCAGGGGAGATTGCCACTCCAGTCCCTGTGAGTGCATACACCGCAGGGGCGCTGCACATATTCTATGAACTCCCAGCAGTTTGGAAACCCTCTTAGAATGCTGCCGATGCCTCCACTCCATTGCTACAGGTTCTGGGATCACTGCTGCCCCCATATGTGAGGTGGCCCTCGGATTCCCAGCTCACTGATGAGTGCAGGGGATCAGTGCTGTGGGGCTCCCTTGCAGTGCATGCCTGCACCAGTGAATTCTGCACTGGACTGTATGTGTTGAGACCCTTTTTGAGGCCAGTTTTGAGCTCCCCGCCTCTTTGTGCTATGAGTGACCTGTGACCAGTGAAGATACAAGTAGGGATGAGGACGAATCGTGCTGGCTGGAGACAGAGGCGAAGATGGAAGACTGGGAGCATGTCAGCTAGGTAGGTGAGGGCATCTGCACTTGTAGTTAGTGTAGCGGGTGGGGGCAGCGGAGGGAGGGGGGATGTTAGTGTAGTTGCCGGTATTAGTGTAAATGGTGAGGGCAGAGTGGCTTAGTAAATCTGGTGGGGCAGCAGGGGTTAGTGTAGGGTAGTTAGTATAGCTAGGGGGGTAGCCGGGGCTAGTGTACCTGGGCAGTGTAGCTTAAACAGAGACAGCTTGGGTGGACAGGTGCTACAAGATACCCCATTGACGCAGCAGGTTTAGTAAATATTTTTTTTCAACTGATTTTGCCCTCTAAATCTAGGTGCATCTTATGGTCCGGAGCATCTTATGGTCTGAAAAATATGGTACATTTTTGAAAAATAGTTTTTTGTTGCAGCTGCTGTAGCAGAGGCCAGAAGAATTTGGCCTATACATGATTGAAAAATGATGTTTTGTTGTAGCCGCTGTAGCGGAGGCCTGGAAAATTGGGCATGTACTTTTAAAAAAAAAAGTGTTTGGTCTAGGTGGAAGGCAGAGTGGAGGGTGCATGAGAAGGTACAAGGAGAGCAGATGTAGACAATAAAGAATTTGGACCATTAGGAGGGTGGCTTTCACTTTGTGTGCTGTTTTTCTTCTGGTGTTGCTTCCACAGTGCTATGTGATGGGAGGTCATGTGCCTTTGCAAAGCAGTTGTACCCTGTTTGATGTTTGCCTTTCCACAACTAAGTTAATTATGGCACATGTTGCAAATGGTAATGCTTTTGTCAGAGGCACACGCACAAAAACAAATGCCACGCTGCTGAGCCTTGTGCTGATGGCATTCTGGTAACAGCAGAAGTTGGTGGGCGCGTTGGCTGACTGATCCCAGGTGTGCGTTGGCTGGTTGATCCCAGTTCCTTGCGAGCTCTCCCTGCTTCTTAATCTTCCCCTCTCTCTTTGCGGCCTGCCTCTGCCTCTCATTTTTTGTTTAAACAATACTCTATAACAGGGGTGCTCAAAAGGTCGATCACAATCTACTGGTAGAACGCGACCGCCTATTTGGTAGATCGCGGCCTCTTGGCCGCGTCTTGTTAAAAATAGCCATGCGTCTTACTCTGTGTCGTGCTGCGGCTGCCAGCCCAGAATCTGCTTCCGAACAAAGCAGCGCTGATGGGAGAGGTGCGGCTAAAAAGAGAGGCGTGGCTGGAGGGGGAGAGGAGCCAATTGAGCAGCGCTGATGGAAGAGGCGTGGCTGGAGGGGGAGAGGAGCCAATTGTGAGCGTCTGCTCTCCCTCCTCTGTGATGGTCAAGCGTTGTGGCCACGCCTCCCCCAGGTCCCGCGGGCTTTTAGGACACCATCAACCACCGCATTCATCTTTGGAAGGACTGGAGAGCGGAGGATTTGTATTGCTGCCGAGGTGGGCAATAGAATTATGGTGCTGGTGGGTCGGGTCGGGTCGCGCTGCAGGTCGGGTCCGATTACTTTACTGTGGGGCTGCAGGGGGAAGGGGATTTAGTTATTATCCACAGAAGCCATGCGGGGGGGGGGGGGGGGTGAAGGAGGGCTGGTGATGCATGGGGGGGGGGAGTTAACTGATCTTAATGTGGGCACCCCTAGTTGAGGGAAGGATTGCTGCCAAATATGCTGGGGTGGGGAGGGGTGTTAATGTCACTGTGTGGAGGTGCATTTGTGGGGAAATCTGCCAATGAGCTTGCATTTGTGGGGAAATCTTCTGCCAATGAGATTGCATTTGTGGGGAAATCTTCTGCCAATAAGATTGCATTTGTGGGGAAATCTTCTGCCAATGAGATTGCATTTGTGGGGAAATCTTCTGCCAATGAGATTGCATTTGTGGGGAAATCTGTCAATGAGATTGCATTTGTGGGGAAATCTTCTGCCAATAAGATTGCATTTGTGGGGAAATCTTCTGCCAGGGGGGTTAATGTCACTGTGTGGAGGTGCATTTGTGGGGAAATCTGCCAATGAGATTGCATTTGTGGGGAAATCTTCTGCCAATGAGATTGCATTTGTGGGGAAATCTTCTGCCAATAAGATTGCATTTGTGGGGAAATCTTCTGCCAATGAGATTGCATTTGCGGGGAAATCTTCTGGCAATGAGATTGCATTTGTGGGGAAATCTTCTACCAATGAGATTGCATTTGTGGGGAAATCTGCCAATGAGATTGCATTTGTGGGGAAATCTTCTGCCAATAAGATTGCATTTGTGGGGAAATCTTCTGCCAATGAGATTGCATTTGTGGGGAAATCTTCTGCCAATGAGACTGCATGTGTGGGGAAAGCTTCTGCCAATGAGATTGCATGTGTGGGGAAACCTTCTACCAATGAGATTGCATTTTGTAGTCGTCCCATGCTAAACTTAGCATTTATAATGTTGTTATATGACTATACAAGACTTGTATAGTAATATACCAGCATTATTAATGCTAAGTTCAGTATTTGAAATGTTTGTAGATCTCCTGGCCTCTGCGAATTTTAAAGTAGCTCGCGAGCCGAAAAAAATGTGGGCACCCCTGCTCTATAATAATCCCCCTGTGTCCCTGTGTCCGTGCTTTTGGTTCTGGCTATCATTTCTAAAGGTCTACTTAAAGGCAGCGTGTGTGTGTGTGTGTGTGTGTGTATGTGTGTGTGTGTGTGGGGGGGGGGGGGGGGGGGGCGGATGGTGGCACAACGGTACCTGGCCACCACGATTTCTAGCTACGCCCCTAGTCTTTACTAATAGTTATAATTCCTCCACCAAAAACTGACCTTAGACTTCGGTAGATACACTACTAATTAATGTACAGTATTTAAGGTTCAGACTACAAATACCTGCAGGAATCACTTTTGTGTATACACGTCGCTTCAGATCATCCTGATGTTTTATTTTTACCTGTTATGCAATTATGTCATCTTGGGTCGTACAGAGATGTCACCCCGGTGACTGTAGAACACCGGGGGAATTTGTTCTTCATGTGAGACATACGTATAAAAACCTGAAGACACCAGCCAGTACGATTACATTTGCGGAGGAAGAGAGAGTCATGTTACTCAGCTGATGGCTGCATGGGCTGGATAAAGTCCACCACTTCAGCCTCCACTCCTGGAAGGTGTTGGAGTTCTACAAAACTCTCTTAACAAAGATTTTTAAAGCGAATCACCCAATAACCCAAAAAGACAGTTTTACGCTGATTCTGTGTTTCTATCAAGTTTGTCAACTGCAGGATTGCTGCTTCCATGTTATGAAAAATTCATATTTAAATCGATATTTGTGGTCATCCAGGGCTCACAGCAGAGTCCCCAACTCCAGAATCCTAGCAGCTCTTTTTTGAGGAAGAGTTGGGAACCTAAACGGAAATCGAGAATTTAAGTCTTCAAATTTCTTAGTCGTAGTCACATGAACTGAAAACGTAACAGTGTTTCCTATGATATTTGGAGCCTGACTTACAAGGCAATGTAGTCACGTGAAACAGTGAGCTAAAAATGCAGCCATGAAGAAAATACTGCTACACACATCCAATTTTTATTGGCCAATCATCGGCCAATTTTACCACTTTCATGTAGTAGGAGAATCCGTTTGTGGTCATATTTTCACATCTTATCAATAAAATGCCCATTAAGCCACCAGCTCGCAACAAATAATTTTGACAGTTTTTTTCACCCACTTTTTGGATCTTTTTCAATTACAGAAAGCTGAAAAGTAATTTTAAACAGAAGATGAAAAATCATCTCCCAGCAGAAACTTTATTAAGGGCATCCGAGGTGAACATAAACTGATGAGAAAACCAATTGTATCAATCTTCCTTCTCCTAAAAATGACTTTTTTTTTAGCTATCTCACAGTTTTATTTTATATTTAAATCTAGTTTTTAAGTTTTTACTGTTTCACTGACCCTTTTTATCTCTTTCCTGCTCTCAGAAGCCATTTACTGACAGGAAAGTATTTTATGGCTGTAATTACTAATCACTGAGGGTTATGCTATAGTCTGACCCAATCCAACCTGGACAGAAACTGTCACTTGCATACCTGATATTTAACTCTTTCAGGCAGAGAAAGAAGTAAAAAGGAACACAGCCTAGTTATTGTATGCTTGGCACTGTACATATACAGCACATGTTTTTCTCATCATGTCATATGTCACCTCGGTTGTCCTTTAAGAGAAAAGTGAATTGGATCAGGCCCGATGTATATACAGGATCTTCTCAAAAAATTAGCATATTGTGATAAAGTTCATTATTTTCTGTAATGTACTGATAAACATTAGACTTTCATATATTTTAGATTCATTACAACAACTGAATTAGTTCAAGCCTTTTAATGTTTTTCTTATTGATGATTTTGGCATACAGCTCATGAAAACCCAAATTTCCTATCTCAAAAAATTAGCATATTTCATCCGACCAATAAAAGAAAAGTGTTTTTAAAACAAAAAAAGTCAACCTTCAAATAATTATGTTCAGTTATGCACTCAATACTTGGTCGGGAATCCTTTTGCAGAAATGACTGCTTCAATGCGGCGTGGCATGGAGGCAATCAGCCTGTGGCACTGCTCAGGTGTTATGGAGGCCCAGGATGCTTCGATAGCAGCCTTAAGCTCATCCAGAGTGTTGGGTCTTGCGTCTCTCAACTTTCTCTTCACAATATCCCACAGATTCTCTATGGGGTTCAGGTCAGGAGAGTTGGCAGGCCGATTGAGCACAGTAATACCATGGTCAGTAAACCATTTACTAGTGGTTTTGGCACTGTGAGCAGGTGCCAGGTCGTGCTGAAAAATGAAATCTTCATCTCCATAAAGCTTTTCAGCAGATGGAAGCATGAAGTGCTCCAAAATCTCCTGATAGCTAGCTGCATTGACCCTACCCTTGATAAAACACAGTGTACCAACACCAGCTTAAGCTGGATGAGGATGAGCTTAAGGCCGCTATCGAAGCATCCTGGGCCTCCATAACACCTGAGCAGTGCCACAGGCTGATTGCCTCCATGCCACGCTGCATTGAAGCAGTCATTTCTGCAAAAGAATTCCCGACTAACTATTGAGTGCATAACTGAACATAATTATTTGAAGGTTGACTTTTTTTGTTTTAAAAACACTTTTCTTTTAGTGGTCGGATGAAATATGCTAATTTTTTGAGATAGGAATTTGGGGTTTTCATGAGCTGTATGCCAAAATCATCAATATTAAAACAATAAAAGGCTTGAACTACTTCAGCTGTGTGTAATGAATCTAAAATATATGAAAGTCTAATGTTTATCAGTACATTATAGAAAATAATGAACTTTATCACAATATGCAAATTTTTTGTATATATCCTGTATATATATATATGTTAGTACAGTGGGGCTGCAGCACACAACAGGAAAACAGTGACAGGGGCTCTTGGTTACGCTTTAACGCGCTTAAGCTCACCAACTGCGCCAAAGTGTCCCCAATCTGGTGAGTCCTACTCTACCATGCAAAATGCCAGTTTTTATAAGCAGTCTAGTGGGAACTAAACCAAAAACCCTAAAATGTCAACTAGATGGGAAAAAAGGAAATTAAAAACACCTCACCCTTCACCTAGCTACCAAACGAACTCTCTTAACATGTGCAAAGCACTCATTTATATACTTAACTGTGCTAGAGGTGGGCGTGGTCATGCAGGCTCACAGGGGAAAATTATAAATAAATTACCAAGGGGTGAGCAGCACAAACCAAATTTTTTTTATGCAATTCTATGCAAAGCATGCACGCAGCGCTGGAGGTCCCCAGACTCCATAAGAAATATATAAGTACAGTGGGGCTGCAGCACACAACAGGAAAACAGTGACAGGGGCTCTTGGTTACGCTTTAACGCGCTTAAGCTCACCAACTGCGCCAAAGTGTCCCCAATCTGGTGAGTCCTACTCTACCATGCAAAATGCCAGTTTTTATAAGCAGTCTAGTGGGAACTAAACCAAAAACCCTAAAATGTCAACTAGATGGGAAAAAAGGAAATTAAAAACACCTCACCCTTCACCTAGCTACCAAACGAACTCTCTTAACATGTGCAAAGCACTCATTTATATACTTAACTGTGCTAGAGGTGGGCGTGGTCATGCAGGCTCACAGGGGAAAATTATAAATAAATTACCAAGGGGTGAGCAGCACAAACCAAATTTTTTTTATGCAATTCTATGCAAAGCATGCACGCAGCGCTGGAGGTCCCCAGACTCCATAAGAAATATATAAGTACAGTGGGGCTGCAGCACACAACAGGAAAACAGTGACAGGGGCTCTTGGTTACGCTTTAACGCGCTTAAGCTCACCAACTGCGCCAAAGTGTCCCCAATCTGGTGAGTCCTACTCTACCATGCAAAATGCCAGTTTTTATAAGCAGTCTAGTGGGAATGCAGGCTCACAGGGGAAAATTATAAATAAATTACCAAGGGGTGAGCAGCACAAACCAAATTTTTTTTATGCAATTCTATGCAAAGCATGCACGCAGCGCTGGAGGTCCCCAGACTCCATAAGAAATTTTCCCCTGTGAGCCTGCATGACCACGCCCACCTCTAGCACAGTTAAGTATATAAATGAGTGCTTTGCACATGTTAAGAGAGTTCGTTTGGTAGCTAGGTGAAGGGTGAGGTGTTTTTAATTTCCTTTTTTCCCATCTAGTTGACATTTTAGGGTTTTTGGTTTAGTTCCCACTAGACTGCTTATAAAAACTGGCATTTTGCATGGTAGAGTAGGACTCACCAGATTGGGGACACTTTGGCGCAGTTGGTGAGCTTAAGCGCGTTAAAGCGTAACCAAGAGCCCCTGTCACTGTTTTCCTGTTGTGTGCTGCAGCCCCACTGTACTTATATATTTCTTATGGAGTCTGGGGACCTCCAGCGCTGCGTGCATGCTTTGCATAGAATTGCATAAAAAAAATTTGGTTTGTGCTGCTCACCCCTTGGTAATTTATATATATATGTTACTTTCAGGCCCTGTTCACAGTGCTCAGTTGCGTTGCAGAATGAATCTGCATGTCCTCTCACTGCACATACAGTTCCATGGGCCTGATCACAGTGCTGTTTTGTAACTGATCGCGTTATTCTAACTCGCTGCATGCAAGCTTTGTATTAAAGTCTATGGCCAGTCTCCATTGCAGTTCACATGCATTGCAAAGCATTATAACTTGTGCGTTATGCAACTGACCACTGTGAACCCAGCCTCACTGTATAATTCAGACTGCATTAATTGTACAGCAATAGCTCCTTCTTTAAAACCTGCCTGGCGTTCTGATTCCTGCGGCACATTTTTTTTCTTTTTATCATGTAGCTAGCCTAGTGCTAGCTACATGATTCCCCCCTCCCTGCGGCCTCCCTCCCTGCCCTCCAATCACTGCCGGCACAATTACCCATCCGGAAATCCCGTTCTGAACGGGATTTCCTAGAAGGCTTCCCCCGTTGCCATAGCGACGAACGTCGTGACGTCATCGATGTCGTGACGTCACAGGGAGTCCCGATCCACCCCTCAGCGCTGCCTGGCACTGATTGGCCAGGCAGCGCACAGGGTCTCGGAGGGGGCCCTGTATCGCGGCGGGTAGCGGCGGATCGGCGGCGAGCGGCGGCGATCAGGTACAACATGCAGCAAGCAAAGTGCTTGCTGTATGTTTTTTAAGAAAAATTATTCAAATCGGCCCAGCGGGGCCTGAGCGGTGACCTCTGGCGTCTCTGGACGAGCCTAGCTCGTCCAGAACGCTAGGGAGGTTAAAGGAGTCATCAGGCAAAGTCAAGTAAAATGAGTGTTACTTACTTCCGTGAGCGGCGCTGTCAATCACCACCATGTGGGCCGGAACGGACTGCGCAAGCGCAGAACAGTAGCTCTGCGCTTGCGCAGTACGCTCCGGCCCACGTGTCGGTGATTGACAGCGCCGCTCATGCAGGTGCAGTGACGTCATTGCCGGGGACCGGCGAACAGCTGCGGGGAGAGCTGCGGCGAGGGACGTCCTGGGAGCTTGGAGCTGGAGGAAGCCCCCGGTAAGTACCACTCATTTTAATTGACTTTGCCTGATGACTCCTTTAAAGGAAACCAGAGACGAAAAAAATAAAAAAGTTTTATGCATACCTGGGGCTTCCTCCAGCCCCATGCGCATGGATCGCTCCCACGCCGACTGGGCACGACTGGGTGAAGCTACGGGGACCAGTACCAGAGCTCCAGGACACTGAGGACTGCGACGTGGGAGCGCATGGGGCTGGAGGAAGCCCCAGGTATGCATAAAACTTTTTTTTATTTTTTCTTATCAGGTACACTTTTTAAGACTGAACTGAAAATAGACTTATGAAATAATTACCATATTTTCTGGAATATAAGATGCTCTGGAATATAAGATGTGTGTGTGTATATATATATATATATATATATACAGAGACAGAGAGAGAGAGAGAGAGAGAGAGAGAGAGAGAGAGAGATAGATATAGATATATACATATATATATTTACTAAACCTGGTGCGTCCATATTCCAGGAGCATCTTGTAGATGTTCTCCCATTGTCCTCCTGTGTCCCCTTCTGTTCACTATATGTCCCCTTCTGTCCTCCTGTGTGTATCCATGTGTCCCCTCCTGCCCCTCATGTGGTCCTCTTGCCCCCATGTGTCCCCTTCTGTCCTTCTGTGTGTGTCCCCTTCAGCCCCCTTGTGTGGTCCTCCAGTTCCTGTGTCCACTCCGGTGTGTGTGTCCCTGTATCCCCTTCTGCCCCATGTACGGTGCTCCTGCCCCTTGTGCAGTCCCCCCGTGTGTGACCGTATCCCCTTCAGCTCCCCCGTGTGGTCCTCCAGTCCCCGTGTTCAAACCGGTCCTTATGTGTGTGTGGGTCCGTGTACCCTCCTATTCTCCTGTGTGTGACCTCGCGGGCTATAGGGGGCTGGAAGAAGCCCGAGGTAAGTTCAGATTTCCATTTCATCCCTCTGCTCATGTTCTTTTTAAAAATCTTTTTTAACCCCTCTCCTTTGGTCTCTAGTATGTATGTACTTGCAAGTGTAATACAATCTTTTTTTTTCCCATTGTTTCCAGATTTAAAAAAAATATATATATATAATCTTCCCCATTGGAAATGGCCAACCAAACCGAAATTTACCAGTTTATCCTCGTTGGCTTTCCTGGTCTCCCAGAGACATTCAATGCTGTGGTCTCCATTCCATTCCTTTTGCTCTATAAGGTGTCACTGTGTGCAAATGGGGCTGTCGTGATTTTGATCAGCTCAAGTCGGAACCTCCACCAGCCCATGTACATCATCATCGCCAGCCTGGCCATTTCCGACCTGCTCTTTGATACAACAGTGTTGCCAAAAGTTTTGTCCAAGTATTGGTTTGGTGATGACGCCATGTCCTACTATGGATGTTTCTTCCAGATGACCATCATCCATACTTGCAATCCTCTTGATTCTCTCATTATCATGCTGATGGCTGTTGACCGGTACATCGCCATTTGTAAGCCTCTCAGATACCACTCCATTGTTAGTAGCAGAGCCACTATCATTGTTTGTTGTGTTTTATATCTTATGGCTGTTGTGATAGGAATTTGTGTCATGTCACTGGCTAACCAACTTCCCTACAATAATATTAATAAAGTCAAAAATCTATTTTTTGCCATTGGAACCACTGCTATCACAGCTCGTATTGACGTGGCTCCGATCCTGATAAAAGCTTATTATATTGGTTTGGCCTGCCACTTAGGTCCACTGTCCTTTATTATTTTTTCATACTGCATTATACTGACTAATGTAAGCTCATCAAGCCATTCTAAATCTTGGAAAAAGGCCTTGTCCACCTGCGTTACCCATTGGTTTGTGATTGCCGTGTACAACATCCCACGGCTGACCGTCTATACCTACGAACAACTTAGGGCCAAGCCAAATGGTGATGTTAATGTCTTCCTAATCTGTCTCTACACCTTTGTGCCCCATGTCAGCAGCCCCATCATATTTTGTTTTAGAAATGAGGAAATCAAGACTACTATGGTAAAGGTTTTTAAGAAAACAAATACACAGTGAATAAAAATATGTAATGTTTTTTATAAATAAGTGAAAAATCAATGTTGTATTGTTGTTTTTGAAAATGATCTTGACCCAGTGAAGTACAGGGACTAATGTATGAAGGAAACGCCAGAGGCTTCCAATCATCTCTAGTGGGGACACCATAAGTGATCCAGCAAACCTGCACTGAGTTCTTTAAAAATGATCTATTTGGTGGTAAATTTTCAAACAGGCAATTTAGACTATTCACAAAAATTGGGTACCACCATAGGCACCAGTCCTAATGCTTTAAATTATCAGCTACAGTGGATAATTTGGCTACTGGAGGAGCTGGATTTTGGTTATAGTTTAGCTGAACCTTAGCTAGTGGTGTTTGCTGGTGGTAGCAGCACCAGAAATTGACCACTGTATAGCCGAACTCTAGGTAGCAATGGTTTGCAGCAGTGGTACCTTAGATCGGCAACCATGTAGCTGAACTCCAGGCAGTGGTGGACCACCAGGCAGTGACTGGTGAGATAGGTATGGTGAGGTTTGGCTGATGTGTAACCAAACTCCAGAGAGAGGTGGTGCCACCAGGTTGTGGTAGGTGACTGGTTGCTCTGGGTAGTGGTGGTGACTTCAGTTAGCGTCAGTGAAGGTTGGATACTGTGTAACTGAACTCGGTTAGCAGTGGTGAGTTCTGTTATCGGCACTGGATAGCAGTGATGTTAGTGGCATAGGTAGGGGGTAGGTTAGTGTTAGGTGTAGTTAGAGGGTAGATTATTGTTAGGTGTAGTTAGATTAGATTAGTGTTAGGTGTAATTAGAGGGTAGGCTAGTGTTAGGTGCAGTTAGAGGGTAGTTTAGTGTTAGGTGTAGTTAGAGGGTAGGTTAGCGTTAGGTGTAGTTAGAGGGTAAGTTAGTGTTAGGTGTGGGTAGAGGGTAAGTTAGTGTTAGGTGTAGCTAGAGGGTAGGTTAGTGTTAGGTGTAGTTAGAGGGTAGTTTAGTGTTAGGTGTAGTTAGAGGGTAGGTTAGTGTTAGGTGTAGTTAGAGGGTAAGTTAGTGTTAGGTGTAGTTAGAGGGTAGGATAGTGTTAGGTGTAGTTAGAGGGTAGGTTAGTGTTAGGTGTAGTTAGAGGGTAGTTTAGTGTTAGGTGTAGTTAGAGGGTAGGTTAGTGTTAGGTGTAGTTAGAGGGTAGTTTAGTGTTAGGTGTAGTTAGAGAGTAGGTTAGCGTTAGGTGTAGTTAGTGGGTAGTTTAGTGTTAGGTGTAGTTAGAGAGTAGGTTAGCGTTAGGTGTAGTTAGAGAGTTGATTAGTGTTACGTGTAGTTAGAGGGTAAGTTAGTGTTAGTTGTAGTTAGAGGGTAGGTTAGTGTTTGGTGTAGTTAGAGGGTAGGATAGTGTTAGGCATAGATAGGAGGAGGTTAGTGTGAGGATAGGATAAGATAGGAACCTTACCGGTATCCAACCATCAATAACAGGTGATAGTAGAATATTAGTATTATTACCAATATTCTATCAGCAATATCATGCGTCCAAATAACATAATAACATAAAATAAACAGGCTGTCCAGTTTATTGGAGAGGATTAATTCTTTGTACTTTCCTGGAGGTAAATCTGAATTGTATAGCACATGGCAACATAGCGACTAAAAGGTGAGAATTCTTGTCTTATGCCTGGTACACACCATGCAATTTCTCGTCAGATTTGTGACCGAATCAAAATTCCATCAGGTCCGATCTGATACTTAATCATTTTTCTGATAGATTTTGTACAGAAGTGATTGGAAAATCAATCAGCAAAACAATTGAACATCAGATCAGAGCGAGGATCAGTTCTAGACTCCCCCCTCCACCCGCCTCGGAAACTGCTGCTAACCAATGTCGTTGGTCTAGGGCAGGGTTGTCAAACTCAGTTACAAAGTGGGCCAAAATTGAGCTCTGGCACCAAGTCGTGGGCCAACCTCAATGTCTAGTGGCCACCTCTCCCCCCTATACAGTTCCCTGGTGTCTAGTGCCCCCTCCTTCCCATATACGGTTCCCTGGTGTATAGTGGCCCTCATCTATACAGTTCCCTGGTGTTTATTGGTTCTCCCTCCCCTATATAATTCTCTGATGTTTAGTGGTCCTCCCCCCTATACAGTTTCCTGGTGTCTAGTGGCTCCCTCCTTCCCCTATACAGTTCCCTGGTGTTTAGTATCCTCCTCCTTCCCCTATACAGTTTCCTGGTGTCTAGTGGCTCCCTCCTTCCCCTATACAGTTCCCTGGTGTCTAGTGGCCCCCCTCCCTCTCCTATACAGTTTCCTGGCACCTAGTGCTTTTCCCCTCCCCTCATGACTTCCCGGGGGTGATCTAGGGCTCACTCTCCAATATACCTTCCCTGGTGGTCCTAAGTGGGCCAAACATAATGCAAAGTGGGGACTGAGGAAACCACCTAAGGGCCAAATATAATGGTTCAGTTGGCCAGATTTGGCCCACGGGCCGGAGTTTGACATGTATGGTCTAGGGGTTCGGACTACGGTACCGTCATTGAGCCTGTCACTTCACAAAAGGAAGGATGCAGAAGTTTGCAGGCATTGTGGATGAGCACCCATTGCCTCAGGTAATCAGTGAGAGAGAAAAATTTGCGGTACGCTGTGTAACTGAACTTTGAAAATTTTTTAAAGGATGTCTGAGGAGAAAATAAACTGATGAGAAAAACAATTGTATCTATCCTCCTTCTCCTAAAAATAACTTTGTTAGCTATCCCCCAGTTTTATTTTATATCTAAATCTAGTTTTTAAGTTTTTACTGTTTCATTGTCTCTGCTCAATGACATATGCACTGAAGTGTGCTAGAGCTCAAATCTATAAATTATTGACCTTTTTTATCTCTTTCCTGCTCCAGGAAGCCATTTACTGACAGGAAAGTGTTTTATGGCTGTAAATACTTATCAGTGAGGGTTATGCTATAGTCTGACCCCGTCCCGACCCAGACAGAAACTGTCACTTGCATAGCTGATGTTTAACTCTTTCAGGCAGAGAAAGAAAAAAAGGAACACAGCATAGTTATTAGTGTGCTTGGCACTGTACATACCCATGTCTATCTCATCATGTCACGTGTCACCTTGGTTGTCCTTTAACTGCAAAATGGCTGTTATGACACAAAGTAACACACAGCGCAGGAAGCTGTGCAACATATGCTAGTACAATCAGTAACGATCAGTGAGAGAGAAAAAATTGCAGTACGCTGTGTAAATGTGCAACTTTGAATTGTTTTTACGCAAATTGGCTGTCTAATATGTCAGAAGGGCCTTGATGCAGGAAAGTGCACTAAATATATCACGTACACACAGCACGGGTTAATACGACCGCGCATGCAGCGCGCAATCCTGTCATCATAGTGTGCGCTCCCATCTGCTGTGGGATACTCCGCTAGCGTGGCCGCTACTATGGTAACACGCACATTACCACACTAGCGGCCATGCTAGTGGAGTATTGTGGGCGCACTGTGGCCTAGTGCACACCGGAACGTTTCCGCTGCGGTTTGCGATCCGCTTGCGGGTGCGGATCCGCTAGGGTAATGTATATTAATGGGCTGGTGCACACCAGAGCGGGAGGCGTTTTGCAGAAACGCATACTCCCGGGCTGCTGCAGATTTTGGATTGCGGAGGCGTTTCTGCCTCAATGTTAAGTATAGGAAAACCGCAAACCGCTCTGAAAAACGGCACTTCAGAGCGGTTTGCCAGGCGTTTTTTGTTACAGTAGCTGTTCATTAACAGCTTTACTGTAACAATACATGAAATCTACTATACCAAAACCGCTACACAAAACCGCAAAACGCTAGCTGAAACGCTGCAGAAAAATAAGAAAAAGCGTTTCAAAATCTGCTAGCATTTTGCGGATCTGCTAGCGGTTTTTGGTGTGCACCGGGCCTATGAGCTCATCTCGCGGCAGTTAGGAGTGCATGCTCTGCGGACCGTGTGCTGTGTGTGCGTATGGTATATTTAGCGCACTTTCCTGCATCAAGCCAAGTGTGATATGAGTGATGCTGTGTGGGTGTCAGTGCCAAGCGAACACTTATGCAGTGTAAGCGGGCTGGAATGGTGACGCAGCCAGCCACACACTACACTGTGTAACTATACACGTTTTGTGCTGCTACAACACACACCACAAAGCTAAAATGTCAGCACAGAACACAGCAGGGTATATGCCAGTTAAAAAAAATGACTTATGTGATCAGGATGATCAGGATGAGACCTTTTTTAGTTTGTTTTAGTTTTCCCCCCAGCATTTAGAAGCTGTTCCTTGCCAGGCAAGTTTTACAGCTGCATTTCCTCATTAGTGAGGGCTACCCCATAGTCCATCCAGATTGGATTGAAGCTGTCACTTGCATACCTGAATGTAAACACTTTCAGGCAGAAAAAAAGGAACATAGCCTAATTATGCAAATGCTTGGTAGTGATGAGCACAGATTTCACATAATTGTAATTTTCCATCGTAATTAGCAATCAGGGCTGGTTCTCTCATGAAGCAAGGTGAAACACTTGCATCAGGCAGAGATTGCGGGGCGGCATGTTTGCTTTAAGTGATCCCTAATTGCTCATATTGAGTTGTTACTATCCCATGTTGGGAAGACTTATTACTGGAATTTTTTTACGTTTTTGCTGATCTTTCTTGCATATATATGCATATTTTAAAACGAATAAAACCATAAGTAGACTTTTACGCGATGAGGAGTCTCCATTTTTATTACAAACAGCTGGTGATGAACTTGAGTCCCTGAAGGACCAGACGGGAGGTGCCAGTGAGGCTGTGGGGTGGCCAATACCATCCGGTGAGTCCCCACCTGATGGGGGGTGTGGTATTACCCGTTGATTGTTTTATATTGGAAGACACACAAGCACAAACAGAAGCGCAGCTATTATCTTCTATTTATGTCTATGAATGGTTAATTTGCATATGTTCAGCAGTGATGCTATGGGAGACATCTCAAGCTCACTCCAACCTGAATTGGGATCGGTTGAAAAGGGCGCCCGAGCTGCCTGTATGAAAAGGGCGCCGCCATAGACATCAATGTTATTTCTGGAAATATGGGCTACAAGGTGTAGAAAAGGGCGCCCGAGTTTTGATATAGGCTACAAGCGGGCTCCCCTTTGTAGCCCGTATTTTTTTCGGCTACATGGTTTTCGGCTACAGTAAGGTGCCCCTTTGTAGCCCATATTATTGCCTTTTTTTCTAGGCTAAGTTTTTATATGGGCTACAAGTGCTGGAAGCCGAATTATTTCACTCCCCCACTATCCATGGCGGCCTGGAGGGGGAATAGTAATTAACACATCCCGGAGTTTTTTTGTAACCGAAGTTTTTATATGGGCTACACCAGGCGCCTTTTTTGTAGCCGAAGTTGGTATATATGGGCTCCACCAGGCGCCCTTTTTTACCGGCGCCCTTTTCATGTAGACCCCCTGAATTATCGCAAATTCTTTCTGTTTTAAGAAAGAAAACTTTTGTTTTCCTTAGCTTAAGTTCAGCAGCAGCCGCCGCTATTAGTAAGAGGCAGTGGGTGGGGTCAACTCACCTGTTCTGTGTTCCAGGGTGCATTCCACTGTCGTCACTTCCTGCAATGCGGTCACCTTACAATACAGTGGGCGGCGTTGCAGGAAGTGACGACAGTGGAACGCACGCTGGAACGCGGAAGAGTAAAGTCATCCCCTCTCGCTGCCTCTTACTAATAGCAGCGGCCAGGCATGCTCTCCAAATTCGAATTTGGGTGAAACCCGGATAGTTGCTATCCGGATTTCACCCTGTTAATTACATCACCTGGACGGGGGGGGTCAATCTTTCCTAGCTGACGTCTTCTTCGTCCGTCCCTTGGCGCCTCGACGATGCAGTGCAATCCGGCGTCACGTGAGTATACACTTCCTCCTTCAACCCGGAAGGAGGAAGTGTTTGTAGTCACGTGATGCCGGATTGGACCGCATCGTGGGAGGCACCGAGGGACAGACGAAGAAGACGTCAGCTAGGTAAGATTGACCCCCGCCCAGCCCGCACAGGTGATGTAATTAACAGGGGGAAATCCGGATAGCAACTATCCGGGTTTCACCCGAATTCGAATTTGGAGAGCATGCCTGGCGGGGGCTGCTGCTGAACTTAAGCTAGAGGGGGAGCGCAGATGGGGGACTCAGGTGAGGGAGGGGGGGTCCGACCCCCCTCCCCGCCGCTCTGCCCAATAGCCCCTTCCTGCCCGCTACCCCCTCCCGCTCGGCGGCAAGTGTAGGACCGGCATTCATAATTATGCGGCGTATGCTACGCAGCGGGTCAGCTAGTTTATATTATTTAGCAATTGTCCAGACTCCTTCAACTACAACGGGAATATCCTTTTAAGAATAGAAGTACCTTCTTAACATTGTAAGTAAGAATTATTTTTAACTGAGACACAATTATAATGTGATCTTGGGTTTTACGGAGACGTCGCCTTAGTGACAGGAGAACGCTGGGGGAATTTGTTGTTCATATAAGAATATGTATAAATACCTCCAAACATCATCCAGTCATTTACGTATACAGAGGAGAGACAGCCATGTTCCTGAGCTAAAGTCACAGGGATGTCCACCTCTTCAGCCGCCAATTCAGTAAAGTCTCATAGTTCTACAAACCTCTCTTATATATAATCATTCACCTAAAAAATTGGGGAAATCATTGTCATTTGGTTGAGTTTGTCCATTGAAGAACTACTGCCACAATGTTAACATTTCCTATCTAAATAAATCTGTGTGGGGCCCAAGGTCTGCAATAGAATCTACAGCTCCAGAATCCTCATAGCTTATTTTGGTTGCAGAGTTGGAGACTGAATCAGAGGTAAAATTGTTAATTTCCTTGTGTCGATTTCTTAGAGCAATTTGCACTAAAAAAGTAAGAGTGATTCATGTAATATTGTGGTTTAGCTCTTGAGGTGTAATATTGGAGACAATGTAGAGTCACAGGGAACATTAAAATATAGCCAGTATCCTGCTGGAGAAAGGGATACATGTTTCTAGATGAAGTACAAACATATTTTATTTTTGTCTCGGATAATGAGGAATGGGCTCAGAACCTCATTTGTGTGGTTTGTACAGGTTTCTAAGTCCCTGTTTGAACACTGAATTTGGGCCTGATTTTTTTTTTACTGTGATTAGTGGCAAAAATGGTTCACCACGCAATACATCCCTTAGACAGTTCAAACATAAGAGACGCTAAGGGTTGGACTTAAAAGGGGAACTTAGTATATTTACTGGAGTTGGAGAGGCCTTGACCAGGGTAGGTATAAGAAAAAAAACCTCTTTATTCATGCAGGACTAAAAGATACAAAGAGATATGTGATGCAAAAATATTACACAGGTCACCGCATTTGGTGAACACTAAGGAGGGTGTAACGTTGGCGGAGTCGTTTTCGTGGTCGGCGCACAAGACGCACACCGACACAACGAAAACCCTCCACCAGCGTATAATTTAGATACCCAGGCTAGGTACACTGCACCAGCAGAGGGCATTTCCCACCGGCAGATGGAGTCGTGGCGTGCAGGCGCGCACAGCCTCTGCCCAGCCACAGATGCCAGATGGGGATTGAACAGAAAATCCAAGGCAGGGCTAAACAGCCCTCAAAGAAAAAAGAGCAAAGGTATAGAGGGAATGTGTGTTCACCAATCTAGCCGCGACCCCGCGACGGTGAACACACATCAGCAGAAACAAAAGCCAGAAGGCAATCGCAAGAATGGCGATTGCCAGGTAGACACAAGATTGAGCAGAACAGAACACAGCACAGACACAGAACCAAGAATCAGAACGATAAAGAAAACAATAAACGCTACCTAAACGCGATCACCGCGCGTTACGCGCAACAGTGACAAGCGTGTTTTACAGCGTGATCTCCGCACGTTATGCGCAACAGAGACGAGCACGCCTAACTAACCATTGACAGACAAACACGAAACATAACGCGAACGCTTGCTAACGGTTACCTCACCGAGCTTACAGCAAGCGTTCGTATCAAACAAGACAGGCAAACGCGAAACAGGAATAAGGTAGAAGGATCCACAGCCACTACCGCTAGAGGCTAGTGCGATCCAGGCAAGACAGAACAGAAGGATCCACAGCGCTAGCACAAGGCTAGTGCGATCCAGGCAAGACACAACATAAGGATCCACAGCGTTAGCACAAGGCTAGTGCGATCCAGGCAAGACAGAACAGAAGGATCCACAGCACTAGCGCAAGAGGCTAGTGCGATTCAGACAAGACAGATCAGATGAGGTAGCTAGTAGCAACCCATGCTCCAGCTTACACTCCAGAATACAGATCAGAAGGATCCACAGCCACTACCGCTAGGGGCTAGTGCGATCCAAGTAAGACAGATCAGAAGGGGCTACCAGTAGCAACCGCTGCTCTGGTTAGCACCCCAGACAGAGACAGAACAGAAGGATCCACAGCGCTAGCACAAGGCTAGTGCGATCCAGGCAAGACAGAACAGAAGGATCCACAGCACTAGCGCAAGAGGCTAGTGCGATCCAGACAAGACAGATCAGATGAGGTAGCTAGTAGCAACCGCTGCTCCAGCTTACACTCCAGAATACAGATCAGAAGGATCCACTGCCACTACTGCTAGGGGCTAGTGCGATCCAAGCAAGACAGATCAGAAGGGGCTACCAGTAGCAACCGCTGCTCTGGTTAGCACCCCAGACAGAGACAGAACAGATATGCAAGCTAACTGCACTAGGGAAACTGCCTAGTGCAGTTCCAAGAATTACCCTAAGATAAACTTTAGCAAATCCATAGGGAAGGCTGACACTCCAGGAATGTTTCAATTACAAACCATGAAAGGAATGACCAGCCAAGCATTCTGGGAAAAACATGGCTTATATAGTGCCAGTCATCACAGGAGGCAGGTAGAGGATTTGCATAACGAATGTATGCAAATTCCTCAACAGCAGAACAGACCAGAAACTTGCAAAGGAAAGACAGGTCTCTCTTCCAGAGACTTGTAACCTTCAGACTAGAGGAATGGTCAAACAGCTGTCTGCCTGTGCAGCCAGCTGAGCGGATCATCACAGAGGGATAGATATATACTTTGATGTACAACAATAGTTCTTCCTTAAAGTAAACCAGAGACGAAGCACCCTCATGTATTTTACCATATATATCAGTGGGAACATTAGAGAAAACACCTACCGTGTTCTCTGTTTTATCTTTCACTGCTCAGCCTGCTTGTTGTTAGCAGCCCTGATAAAATCCTCGACTGGGCATTCAGTCTGGCTTTGCTCAGGATTCATTGGGGCTGAGTCATTACAGCAGAGCCACGAGGGGGCAGGCTTGGGCTTGAAAAGTCATCAGAGAAGACAGACTCAGCTATAATGATTCCTAAGCAAAGCCAGACTGAATGCTCAGTGGGGGATTTTATCAGGGCTGATAACAAGCAGGCTGAGCAGTGAAGGATGAAACAGAGAGCAGGGTAGGTGTTTTCTCTAACGTTTCCACTGATATATATGGTAAAACACATGAGGGTGCTTCGTCTCTGGTTCACGTTAAACAACTACTATTGAGAATAATTGTAACATTTAACCACTTCAGCCTACAGTGTCGAAAATTGTATGCATTCGAGCAACGTTCACCTGCCATTCATTCGCCAATAACTTTATTGCTACTTATCACAATTAATTGATCTATATCTTATTTTTTCCGCCACTAATTGTTTTTTTCTAAATCCATTTTAACAAGAAGATTAAGAAAGAAATGGAAAAAAAATCATTACTTCTCAGTTTTTGGCCATTATAGTTTAAAATTAATACATGCTACCATAATTAAAACCCATGTATTTAATTTGCCCATTTTTCCCGCTTATTACACCATTTAAATTATGTCCCTATCACAATTTATGGCGCCAATATTTTATTTAGAAATAAAGGTGCATTTTTTTTCAATATGCGTCCATCACTATTTACAAGCTTAAAATTTTTAAAAATGTAATAAGATACTCTCTTGACATGTGTATTTCAAAAGTTCAGACCCTTAGGTAACTATTTATGTAGTTTTTTTATTGTAATTTTTTAAATTTATTTTTTAATTAAAAAATATATTTGGGTAATTTTACTTTGGTAGGTATACAGCTAATTTTAGATGTAATATAGTGTAATTATTTATTTAAAAAATGTATGTGGGTGCAGTTTACTATTTGGCCACAAGATGACCACAGTCAAAAAAGTCCTGGAGCGTACGATCACGCTACCAGGAACTGTAAGGAGGCTGTAAAAAAATTTTGGGCAGAAATACCACGCTCTCTGATTAGAAAGCGTCGGTTTTCCTGCGGGTGACTTAGATTGGTGAATAAGAATTATATTCCGATTCACTGATCGGGGGGGTAACGGTAGGCAGCGGGAGCGCACTTCGGGCGCACGTGCAATCGCGCGCCTCACTCAGCGGCAGCAGCACAGTCTACCTGGACGGTTGAAAAAAGTATATATGTAAATGCGGTAAATACATTAACTGTCATTACCGCATTTAAATGTATACTATTTTCCTTTAAACCTTTAAAATCGATTATCTCAAACACTACAAGGTCTTTTTGGAAAAAAAAATTCCTTGTTCCCACTGTTCTTCTTAACATATCCTGCACATTTGGTTTTTATATTATGTAAGGGAGCTTTGCTATTAACCGCTAAATTCAGCGGCTTTTCAGCTTATAATCACGGCTATTTTTTCCGTGATCACGGGCCGAATAAACAAAATAACGGCCGCATCCGTGATGAAATTCAGGAATCGATCACGGATTCTGATCACGATGTCGGATAGTGAAAAAATGCTTGTGAATTACGGCTATGCTGTGATCACGGATTGTATCCTAGCAACACAAAATGTTGCAATTCCAAGGTTATTATGTTATTACATCATACGTGTTTATGTATACTTTTACATCATATGTTTTTGTGTATACTTTTGCATTTTATATACCTTAAATTACAGAATTGTTTTTTAGCTGTGTCTATACACCTCATCTCTGTGTATGTACAGTATAACTACCTATAATTATAAACATTGATTTGCCCTTTTAAGTTGTAACCTAGGCCTGCCCATATGTAGTAATTGTGTTTCAGATCTTGCCTCACTTCTTGGGGACAACAATATTTTTTTTGTTTTACTAATGTTTATTAACAGATTTTCTTAACAGACAAAAAATATACAATACTAGATAAACATAATAACAATGAACAGGGTTTACAGCACCTAAGAGAATGAGTTCACTAGCTGTGAACATGGGGATAACCATATTTATGTACACACAATCAGACATGATGAACATGTCCACTGTCTGTGGACAGAGAGACCACAATCTCATTACAGTGATCCGCAAACCTCAAAGTAAGTGTCCAAGAAGAAAAACAAAAAGATCCACTTACCTGGGGCTTCCTCCAGCCCGTGGCAACCGTCCTGTGCCCTCGCCGCAGCTCCGGAGGCTCCCGGTCTTCTCCGCTTCAGAACCCGACCTCGCCAGGTTGGGTTCCGGGTCGGCGTCTTCTGCGCTCCACCGCGCGGGTCACGTGGTCCGGCCGACATCATCAGGACGGTACTGCGCAGTAGTAGTAGTTCTGTGCCTGCGCAGTACCGTCCTGATGACGCCGGCCGGACCACGTGACCCGCGCGGTGGAGCGCAGAAGACGCCGACCCGGAACCCGACCTGGTGAGGTCGGGTTCTGCAGCGAAGAAGACCGGGAGCCTCCAGAGCTGTGGGTAGGGCACAGGACGGCTGCCACGGGCTGGAGGAAGCCCCAGGTAAGTGGATCTTTTTTTTTTTTTTTTTCTTGGATGTTTCCTTTAATACACATATTCCAGTGGTTACATTGTGTGACCGAAAGTGTAAAGTTTTGAGGAAAATGTAAAAATGGCATTGACTGACTATGTTAAGTGGTGCTTTAGGCCATCTACCTTAACTTGGCATGGTTTGATCCAGAAGAAGGTCACTTTCTTTTAAGGCTCTACCTAGGGGTTTCTTGGTCTCTCCAATGCACCCCTTACACTTGCCTTCATCAGGGTAATTGTAGGCATAGGCTTCAAAGGCAGTTTCCGAGAATGAAACTTGCTGCACTCTTTTATTATACACAGCTGCTGGTTACATGGAGGAAAACATGGGCTGGACTTCTGTATGGTGGAAGAACCGATGTCCCAACACTTTTGGAACTCCTTTCCACACCCAATCAGGACATCTCCATGTCTGGAAGCATTGAAGTCCATACTGAGAAGCCACCTGTTTAGTCTGGCATTTACAAACACCTAGGACTGTTTCCTCTGTAACAGTCCACAGTCCACAACAGTTACAAAGCGCAATGTGCATCCTGCAATAGGTGTGATTGAATACTGAAATATATTAGCAATAAAACTCCATTAAAGTTTTTAATCCATTTCCTAAAAATTCAAAACTACCGTCTACCACTGCCGTAAGCCATCCAATGGGTAAGCCTAAAAAAATGGGCCAAATGTCATAACTCACCAATAAGCCGACCCCCCAGTGTTGTACCCTAGCCTGAACCCTAGCCTGCCATGTAGAGCTTTAAAGGGATTTTAGCAGCTCATGGTTTCAAATAGCTGAAAGGGCTGCTATGTTTGAGAAGTTAACCCCCCCTCCCCTCTCCCTTTTCACTGCCGTTATCCAGGGTTGGTGTGAAGTTCACCTAGTGTGACTTAACTTATCTGTTAGAAGCACAGTGTCCCTGCTACTCCCCCTTCCCTAATGCTGAATGGGTTTGTTTGATCTCAGCTACTGGGCAATTAAGTCTAATGAGAAGAGTCCTTATCTGCCTTCCATTTTCTGCTGCTTGTGGACTGTCTGCCGACGGAGGAAGTAAAAGAAATAAAATAATACTGCCTGTAATTTACCCTTAAATGTAAAAAGATGAGGTAAAATTGAAGTTTTTTTTATAATGACCCACATTTTTAGTATGCATTTTTAATGTGCTATTGAGCTGACTTGGGAGTTAAAAATGCTGCTCGGTTACCTTTAACTTTTTTTTTGTAAAACAGGTTTTTATTAAAGTTTTCAAAAGTTACGGAAAGAAATACAGATGATTAATGAAACAAAGCTGGGCACAAAATATACTAAGAAGAATAATATAAACGTACAGCGTAGAAGCAGGAGTCCATCATATGCTTTTACAGAAATAAATTGTGATGTGTGGCATTCAGTTGCATTGTTGCCTCTGGTCTTAGTAGATAATCACCTTATCATCATGAAGGATAATTAAGTAGCCATCGCTTAGGTATCGCAATTCCCCAAGAAGGAGTCCTGGTACCTGTGAGTTAAAGGGAGCCAAATGGTACAATATTGTTTGGTAAATGAGTGTTGAAGAATCTGTGGATAATGGATACTTACAAGCAGTGCTGCTCATCCAGATTCCGGATATCCGGGTAACCCGGATATCCGACCTTTTTTCAGCTATCCGACCGGATTCGGATTCCAGATACCTGGGCCCAAATCCGGATAGCTATCTGCGGATAGTTCAGAATCAGAATCATTTATTTCGCCAAGCATGACTGGGTCATGTCTGGAATTGGATTTGGCACGTACATCACTCAGAAGCAAGGCAAGACAATAGATAACAGCACAATAAGACAATAGATAATAGCACAATATAAGACAATAGATAAGAGCACAATAAGACAGTAACACTAACAGACCGTGGGCACTAGACAGCAAAAGAGGTGGTGACATAGTAGATACAGTATAGTTTCCCAGCTTCAGTTCTCTACAGTTACAGTTCAGGGGGACCCTGGTGGAGTGGGGGTACGTGACTGTAGTTTAGGAGGAGTTTAAGAGGTTGACAGCAGAGGGGTAGAAGGAGTTCCTGTGCCTTTTGGTCTGGGTGGCAATGACCCGAAACCTCCGGCCTGATGGAAGCCTGCTAAAGTAGTGGTGGCTAGGGTGAGATGGGTCGCTTGCGATCCTCAGTGCTCTAGAGCGCAGTCTTGTGACGTAGAGGAGGTCGAGTGGAGGGAGAGGTTTCCCAATGACTTTCTCTGCTGTTCTGATAACCCTCTGTAGTTTGCATCTGTCACTGGCAGAGGAGCCAGCGTACCAGACCAGAATAGACGAGCAGAGGACAGATTCGGTGGTGGCAGTGTAGAATCTTGTCAGAACCTCTTGGGCCATACCGAACTTCTTCAGCTGGCGGAGGAAGAAGAGCCTTTTCTGAGCTTTTACCAAGGTAGAGCTGGTGTTGACCTTCCAGCTCAAGTCATTGGAGATAGTAGTGCCCAAGAGGCGAACACAGGGAACTCTTGCCACCTCAGTGCCGTCAATGTGGATTGGAAGTGGTTTGGGGGCATTCTTTCTGAAGTCTATGATCATCTCTACAGTTTTGGCCGTATTGAGGACCAATCTGTTCTCCTTGCACCAGTGACATATTCTGTCAACCTACTGGCGATAGGCCTGCTTGTCGTTGTTTGTGACAAGGCCGACAATGGTGGTGTCATCAGCAAATTTGATGACCTTGACGGAGTCTGCATTAGATCTACAGTCATTCGTGTACAGGGAGAACAGCATCGGCGACAGGACACAGCCTTGCGGCGCGCCTGTGTTAGTAGTCCTTGGTTTGGAGGAGATGTCTCCCAGCTTGACTATTTGCGACCTGTTGGTTAGGAAGTCCAGAATCCAGAGGCGTAGTGTTGAGTGGAGCCCCAGTGCTGTCAGATCCTCCTGAAGTAAGCGTGGGCATATGGTGTTAAAAGCTGAACTGAAGTCCAGGAGGAGGATTCTGGCATACGAGTCTGATCTGTCCAGGTGACCGCTGATGAGCTCCAGGCAGATATTTATGGCATCATCCGTGGACCTGTTGGCTCTGTACGCAAACTGAAGGGGGTCCAGAAGAGGCACGGTGGAGAGTTTCAGGAGTGACAGGGCCACTCTTTCAAGGGTCTTCATGATAACCGATGTTAGGGCCACAGGCCTGAAATTGTTCAGGTCGGAGACTCCCTGCTTTTTGGGGACAGGGATGATGGTGGACCTCTTGAAGCATGCAGGGACTCTACCCTCCTGAAGTGACTTGTTAAAGATGGCCGTTAGGATGGGAGCTAGTTGTTGTGAGCAGATCTTCAATCAGGCTGGAGAGACACCATCCGGACCAGAGGGTTTCCTGGCATTCAGTGTTGCCTAGTAGCGCATAACATCGGTCTCACACACAGCTGGAAGGGGTGAGCTTAGGCTAAGGGCACATTCCTCAGGGGCCAGGTAGGAGGAGGGTAGCAACTGATGACCTGCAGGTGCCGCGTGGTCCTCAAACCTAAGGTAGAATTCACTGAGTTTCTCTGCTAGCTCAATGCTGGGTGGCGCATGTTGGGGGGGAGGGCTTATAGTTGGCTGGCAGTCCGGATATGCGCGGATATCCGAATCTTGAGAAACTGTAACTAAGTAGATGATGTCCAGGACGTCGTTAAGCCCATCAGAGGGCTCCCAGCAAAAGCCCTAGCAACCAATCACAGAGGGGAACCCTGGCCAGCCCCACCTGACCTCATTGAGCCAATCAGAGGGCTCCCAGCCTAAGCCCTGGCACCCAATCACAGAAAGGAACCCTGGCCAGCTCCCCCTGTGGGTGCCATGGTGAGAAATCTCGTCCTGTGTGGCTGCAGTGCTCAGTCACTGAGAGACATGCCCCAGTGCTGCTGGCCTAGCAAGTGCTGTATACAGTGATAAACCTAAAGCTGTCCAGTGATTAACACCTTCGCTATCACTACACTATTGTTGTATTGTTAATTAGCTTGATTTCATTGTGTGAGAGTCAGAGTGTGTGCTGCAGGGCTGCTGCAGGCAGCTGCTATGTGTCTGTGTGTGTGCTGTGCCTGTGCACAGACCAGGCCAGCTGCTGCCTGTGCTAGCCTTAGCTACAATATAGGTTAGGGGATAGGATTACTGTGTTATTGTGTAGTTAGTAGTTAGTGCTAGTAGTTGTTAGAGTAGTAGTACTACTGTGTTAGCTTATTACAGAACTGCTGTGCTGCTGAGCAGTGCCAGTGTGACAGTTAGTGTCTACTCCTCTGCTGTCTGACTGTCACTTGGCACTTGGCATGTGGCCCTTGGCACTTGGCAAGTGTAGTGTGGCACTTGGCAAGTGTAGTGTGGCACTTGGCACTTTGCACTTGGCACTTTGCACTTGGCACTTTGCACTTTGCATTTGGCACTTTACACTTGCCACTTTGCATTTGGCACTTTGAACTTGGCACTTTGAACTTTGCATTTGGCACTTGGCACTTTGCATGTGGCAGGTGGCACGTGGAACTTGACACGTGTCACGTGCAAAGTGCCAAGTGTAAAGTGCCACGTGCAAAGTGCCACGTGCAAAGTGCCACATGCCAAGTGCCACGTGCCAGGTGCCACTGCCAAGTGCCAAGTCCGGCATGCTCCTGGCAGACGTTACACCTGCTGTTGCATTGCCCTGCTCCTGCTGCCTTTGCTGCTCCCACCGCCAGGGTAACACAGGCCACTGCTGCTGTGCTGATACCACCTATATTTAACCCGAAACACAATTGCTGCGTAATTTTTTGGAGGTGTCTGGGCTGAAAACTGCCATGTCCCAGTTGTGCGGTTGGACTTTGGACACAATGTGGGCTGCACGACCGCTGTCTGGAACCTAGTCCTGATGTTAATTGACAGCCATTTTTTTTGGGGGGGAGGGGATTTTAAGTCCCCACATCATCAATTAGTGTTTCCCTTTTAAAAAAAAATGATGCTACATGCCTCATTTACCCTAAAAAGTAGGGGTGGGACGACGAATCCGGCGAATCCACGAATCCCTCGAATATTGGGAAATATTCGAGATTCGTGGATTCGAATCCCGACGCCATTTTTCACTTTCCGAATCCGCTGAATCCCGACGCTGCATCGCCGCATACGCCGCTCCCCCCGCCCGCGCTCGTCCTCCCCCGACCTTCTCCGACCCCCCCGCGCCTCCTCCGTTCGCCAGCATCAACTCACCTGAGCGGAGCGCACAGAGCGGCCGACCTCTCGCCGATTTCCTGGTTCCCCCTAGTGACCAGCTCTTACAATGATGTCATCAGTAAGAGCCGGTCCGGCCACTAGAGGGAACAGAGAAGTATCGAAGAGGTCTGCTGCTCTGCCGCTCTGCGCTCCACGGACAGGTGAGTAGATATTCATGCAGGGGTGAGTGGAGGAGGCACGGGGGGGGGAGTGGAGGAGGCACGGGGGGAGCGGAGGAGGCACGGGGGGGGGGGGCGGAGGAGGCCGGGGAGGGGGGTTGGCGGTGAGTGGAGGAGGCATGGGAGGCCCCTATACCTACCTACAGGCCCCTATACCTACCTACAGGCCCCTATACATACCTACAGGCCCCTATACCTACCTACCCACCTACAGGCCCCTATACCTACCTACCCACCTACAGGCCCCTATACCTACCTAAAGTCCCATATACCTACCTACCCATCTACCTACCTACAGGCCCCTATACCTACCTACCCACCTACAGGCCCCTATACCTACCTACCCACCTACCTACCTACCTAAAGGCCCCTATACCTACCCACCCATCTACCTACCTACAGGCCCCCCTACCTACCTACCTACGTAAAGGCCCCTATACCTACCTACCTAAAGGCCCCTACACGTACCTACCTACAGGCCCCTACACCCACCTAAAGGCCCCTACACCTACCTACCTAAAGGCCCCTATACCTACCTACCTACCTACAGGCCCCTACACCTACCTACCCACCTACCTAAAGGCCCCTATACCTACCTACCTACATACCTACCTATACTGAAGGTCCCTTTACCTACCTACCTAAAGGCCCCTACACCTACCTACCTAAAGGCCCCTATACCTACCCACCCATCTACCTACCTACAGGCCCCCCTACCTACCTACCTACCTACGTAAAGGCCCCTATACCTACCTACCTACCTACCTAAAGGCCCCTACACCTACCTACCTACAGGCCCCTACACCTACCTAAAGGCCCCTACACCTACCTACCTAAAGGCCCCTATACCTACCTACCTACCTACAGGCCCCTACACCTACCTACCCACCTACCTAAAGGCCCCTATACCTACCTACCTACATACCTACTTATACTGAAGGTCCCTTTACCTACCTACCTAAAGGCCCCTACACCTACCTACCTAAAGGCCCCTATACCTACCTACCTAAAGGCCCCTATACCTACCTACATACCTTCCTATACTTAAGGCCCTATACCCTGTACCTATACTGAAGGTCCCTTTACCTACCTACCTAAAGGCCCCTATACCTACCTACCTAAAGGCCCCTATACCTACCTACCTAAAGGCCCCTATACCTACCTACATACCTACCTATACTTAAGGCCCTATACCCTATATACCTATACTGAAGGTCCCTTTACCTACCTACCTATACTGAAGGCCCCTATACCTAGTTAACTACCAATACTGAAGGCCCATATACCCTGCTACCTTTACTGAAGGCCCATATACCCTGCTACCTTTACTGAAGGCCCGTATACCCTGCTACCTATACTGAAGGCCCATATACCCTGCTACCTATACTGAAGGCCCATATACCCTGCTACCTTTACTGAAGGCCCATATACCCTGCTACCTATACTGAAGGCCCATATACCCTGCTACCTATACTGAAGGCCCATATACCCTGCTACCTATACTGAAGGCCCATATACCCTGCTACCTATACTGAAGGCCCTCATACCCTGCTACCTATACTAAAGGCCCATATACCCTGCTACCTATACTGAAGGCCCATATACCCTGCTACCTTTACTGAAGGCCCATATACCCTGCTACCTATACTGAAGGCCCATATACCCTGCTACCTATACTTAGGGCCCCTATACCTTGCTACCTATACTGAAGGCCCCTATACCTTGCTACCTGTACTGAAAGCTACCCATATTGAAGGCACCCATACCTAGCTAGCTATACTGAAGGCACCTTTACCTCGCTACCTATGCCTGGGTACCTATACTGCGGGCAACTATACCATGGATCGCACAATTCTTATGTGCAGGATTCGTTAGATTCGGGATTCGAAAGGTTCGAGATATTCGAGAACCTTTATAGATTCGGATCCGGATTCGGATTCAAAGAAATTGTGGATTCGTCCCATCCCTACTAAAAAGCGTTTTAAAAGCAATTTAAAGGCCACTTCCGGTTTTTCTATCCAGATATCCGAATCAGCCCGGATACCCCGGATACTGAGGTCGGATATCCGATTCGGATTTGGATTGGAAAAGTTTGAACTCAGATATCCGACTCGGATCGGATATCTGGGTATCCGGATCCGAATCCAATCGAGATTTTGAAAAGGGGTATCCGAGCAGCACTGCTTACAAGGGTAGGTTGCAGATTTGCAACCACTGTACTCATCTACGGGGCAATAACTGTCCCTGCTCGGTATCCCAGATCCCCCGAAACCAGGCCCATAACTTCTTCAGGTTCTTCCTCTTCGTAGGCAACTACAAATTTGGAAAATACTATCACCTCTGAAGGAGGTGTCTTGCAACCAGACAAATTAGGGAGGCTGTTTGGAGGTGGCCAGTTTGTACTATTTAGTACTCTATGCTCTAGATAACTAGATGCTATAAGTATAAAATCAGTAGAGATATTTCACCTCTTCAAGACGATTGAAGCTAAACCAATTAATCAATGGTTGGACCGTAGACAACGCATTTCATGGTCCTTGTCCACTTCCTCAGGTCAATAACACAGGGCTAACCTGATCTGTGGAAAGTGTGGAGCGTGGGTGCCTGTATAGCACTGAGGGTAGGAGTTAAAAGTTATAAAAAGTGATAGGGGAGGAGAGGACAGAAGAGAGAGATGCACCACCTTCTTTGCTTCGCCAACCAGACCACAGCCTCCAACTGTTCCATCCGGACCACGAAGGTAGTGAAAGGGTAAACTTCATGAGGATTTTATAAATGCTGCATTAATTATAAGGGGGGGAACTATAGAAAATCCTTCACAGTCTGGGAGTCTCTAAAGTCCACCCACACTGCCCACCTGGTCCCGAAGCCTCCCGACCCCCCCTTGGGCAGAAAAATGTAATTCCTCCATCTGCATTATATGAGTAATATCTTTTTTTTCAGTAGACAAAAGTATGTAATGAATGTGGCTGTACAATTAACATCTTAAAGGACAACTGTAGTGAGAATATGGAGGCTGCCATATTTATTCCCTCTTAAATAATACCAGTTACCTGGCAGTCCTGCTCATCTATCTGACTGCATTAGTGTCTGAATAACACCAGAAACGAGCATGCAGCTAATCTTGTCAGATCTGACAATAATGAAAGAAACACCTGATCTGCTGCATGCTTGTTCAGGGTCTATTGCTAAAAGTATTAGGCAGCCAGGCAACTGGTATTGCTTAAAAGGAAATAAATATGGCTGCCTCCATATACCTCTCACTTCAGTTGTCCTTTAATAAGTTAATCCATGACAACAGATGGAACAGGGGTACACAAATTAGGATTGAAGGAGAGAGGGAAACAAGAATGTTGGTTCAATATAATTTTGCAACCTTTTACAGTGAATGGATAACAACAAATAGGCAATCAGGTAACTCAGACCATCCTGTGTGTTAGCCCAAATGGGCAGTAGCTAATTTCAGATATATTTAACTAGAAAGGAAAATAACATCAAAACAACATTAACAGAGTTAAAGTATGGAAAAAGAGGACTGGATAGCTCAAAAAAGCAGCACCACACTTATATGAGATAACAAAAATTCATATACATTTTATTCCAATAACATGATACCAATATACAAGATTTAAAAACATCTAAAAACTGACCAACCATATCTTCCACATATGTATGGTAAATATAAATCGTGATCATATAAACTGGGTCATGATTATATGAATATGACCAGTGGTGCTCAAATACCCCTTTTCAAAATTCGAGTTAGGTCGAATTCGAATAGTAAATTATTCGAGATCAGTCGAATATTCGAGTCGAATAATTTTTACTATTCGATTCGACCTCGGAATTCGAGCTCACTATTCGAGTCGGTATTCGAGCTCATTATTCGAGCTGACTATTCGAAATGGCCTTAAATAGCTTCCAACACTTGTTTTGAGGGTGAATGATGCAAGAAACCTCTTTTTTTCCAAGTAACAACAGCAAGTGATTATGTGGGGATGTTCCTTTAAAAAAAAAAGTTGAAAAGAGAAGTTGTGTCCAGAAATTTGTTCAGTACTGTATATACTTCTTCTTCTTCTTCTTTATCTTCTATATCTTCTTCTTCTTCTTCTATATCTTCTTCTTCTATATCTTCTTCTTCTATATCTTCTTCTATATCTTCTTCTTTTATATTGTCTTCTTCTTCTTCTTCTTCATCTTCTTCATCATCATCTTCTTCTTCTTCTTCATCTTCTTTTTCTTCATCTTCTTCATCTTCTTCTTCATCTTCTTCTTCATCTTCTTCATCTTCTTCTTCATCTTCTTCATCTTCTTCATCTTCTTCTTCTTCTTCTTCTACATCTACTTCATCTTCAACTTCTTCATCTTCTTCTTCTTCTTCATCTTCTTCATCATCTTCATCTTCTTCATCTTCTTCATCTTCTTCTTCTTCATCATCTTCATCTTCTTCTTCTTCATCATCTTCATCTTCTTCTTCTTCTTCTTCATCATCTTCATCTTCTTCTTCTTCATCTTCTTCATCTTCTTCATCTTCTTCATCTTCTTCTTCTTCTTCTTCATCTTCTTCATCTTCTTCTTCATCTTCTTCTTCATCATCTTCTTCTTCTTCATCTTCATCTTCTTCTTCTTCTTCATCTTCTTCATCTTCTTCTTCTTCATCATCTTCATCTTCTTCTTCATCTTCTTCTTCTTCATCATCTTCATCTTCTTCTTCTTCTTCATCTTCTTCTTCTTCATCATCTTCATCTTCTTCTTCTTCATCTTCTTCATCTTCTTCTATATCGTCTTCTTCACTTATTTCTCTTTTCAAATTTTTTTTTTTACAGAAATGCAGCTATTTTTGAGCGTAACAAATAGCTGGTGGCGCACGCATGTTGGAAGCGCCATTGTATGTGCTCCCTGGCAGTGGAAACACACAGACAGCAGGAGGTAAATTCAGCAGCAGGAGGAGGAGGATGAGTGTGTGGCAGCAGGCAGTCAATGAGGCAGGCAGCGTGACATAATAGCCCTGGTACCTAGCGGTGATACCAGGGCTGTAAATAAACACAGCAGGCAGGAGGTCCCAGACAGCGGTCGTGCAGCCCACATCGTGTCCCAATACACAACTGGGACAACACAGTTTTCAACCCGGGCACCTCAGAAAAATTAAACCTTTTTTTTTTTTTTATGGTTTTGTAGTTTTGGTTTTACAACCAATTACACAGATATAGCTATTTTTTGACGTAATAGCTGGTGGCAGAGTGGCAGCAGAAGGTAAATCTGTGTACCCTGGCGTTGGGAAACACAGACAGACAGACAGCAGCAGCAGCAGCAGGAGGAATGGAGGAGTAATGTGAGCAGCTATTGTTTGACGTAATAGCTGGTGGCAGAGTGGCAGCAGAAGGTAAATCTGTGTACCCTGGCGTTGGGAAACACAGACAGACAGCAGCATCAGCAGGAGGAATGGAGGAGTAGTGTGAGTGTGGCAGCAGGCAGGCAGCGTGACATAATAGCCCTGGTACCTAGCGGTGATACCAGGGCTGTAAATAAACACAGCAGGCAGGAGGTCCCAGACAGCAGTCATGCAGCCCACATCGTGTCCAATACACAACTGGGACAACACAGTTTTCAACCCGGGCACCTCAGAAAAATTAAACCTTTTTTTTTTTTTTATGGTTTTGTAGTTTTGGTTTTACAACCAATTACACAGATATAGCTATTTTTTGACGTAATAGCTGGTGGCAGAGTGGCAGCAGAAGGTAAATCTGTGTACCCTGGCGTTGGGAAACACAAACAGACAGACAGCAGCAGCAGCAGCAGGAGGAATGGAGGAGTAATGTGAGCAGCTATTGTTTGACGTAATAGCTGGTGGCAGAGTGGCAGCAGAAGGTAAATCTGTGTACCCTGGCGTTGGGAAACACAGACAGACAGCAGCATCAGCAGGAGGAATGGAGGAGTAGTGTGAGTGTGGCAGCAGGCAGGCAGCGTGACATAATAGCCCTGGTACCTAGCGGTGATACCAGGGCTGTAAATAAACACAGCAGGCAGGAGGTCCCAGACAGCGGTCGTGCAGCCCACATCGTGTCCAATACACAACTGGGACAACACAGTTTTCAACCCGGGCACCTCAGAAAAATTAAACCTTTTTTTTTTTTTTTTTATGGTTTTTTGGTTTTGTTTGTAAAACAAATTACACAGATATATAGCTATTGTTTGACGTAATAGCTGGTGGCAGAGTGGCAGCAGAAGGTAAATCTGTGTACCCTGGCAGTGGGAAACACAGACAGACAGCAGAAGGGCAGTACACAGCAGCCCACTGTAGGTGTAAAATGTGTGGCTGCAGGCGACGTAATAGTCAAAGTGAACCAGGCTGGCTTAGTGGGCAGGAGCCAGGAGGTGGTAAAGGGTGGTAAGGCACATTAACGATGGTTCTTAGCCAGTTCATGTCCCCCTCTCGCCGACAACAGGGGCCAGGAACTCGCCTTCCACCCACGCCTGGTTCATCTTGAGAAACGTCAGTCTGTCCACAGACTTGTGAGACAGACGTGAGCGTTTCTCGGTGACCACGCCACCAGCTGCACTGAAGCAGCGCTCGGACAGCACGCTGGAAGGGGGGCAGGACAGCACTTCCAGGGCGTACTGCGCCAGCTCGCTCCAGATCTCCAGGCGCTTGACCCAATACTCCATGGGATCAACAGGGGCATCGCTGTCAAGCCCGCTGTAGGACCCCATGTAGTCAGCCACCATGCGGGTCAGGCGCTGGCTGTGACCGGAGGAGGATGCTGCTGCATGCACCTCCTCTCTAGTCACTGCTGCCGGAGCCTCTACAGTCCTGTAGAGCTCGTGGCTGAGAGACAGCAGGTCTGTGGGGCGCTTGCTGCTGGATGCAGGCACCTGCTGCTGCCTCTGTGCTGGCTGCTGGACAGTGGGGGTGGAAGGCTGGGGGAAGGCTTCCTCCAAGCGCTCAACAAGGGCCTGCTGCAAGCTCCTTATTTGTTGCGCTGGGTCTCCTCCTGCAGGCGGCAGGAACTGGCTCAACTTCCCCTTGAGGCGTGGGTCCAACATCATGCTGATCCAGATGTCCTCCCTCTGCTTCATCTGGATCACCCTGGGGTCCTTGCGCAGGCACGTCAGCATGTGCGCTGCCATTGGGAAGAGGCGGGCCACGTCTGCTGGCACATCGACGGCAGTGCTGCTGTCCTCATCCTCCTCCTCTGCCTCGTCAGCCTCATCCTCTCTCCACCCCCGCACCAACTCAGCTGCACTGTGCTGCTCCCCCTCATCAGCAGCAAGGTCAGGGACCTCCACCAAGTCCTCCTCCTCATCCCCCTCAGAGGTGGACTGTGCAGCTGCTTGCCACTCCTGCTGGTCCAAGGCTGCCGCTCTCTGTTCCAGCAAAGCATCGAGGGCCCTGTTCAGCAGACAAACCAGGGGCACCCACTCGCAGACCATAGCATGGTCCCTGCTCACCATGTTAGTGGCCTGCAGAAAGGGAGCCAGCACTAAGCACACCTGCTGCATGTGCCTCCAGTCATCATCGGGGACGATGGACGGGATGTTGCTGGTCTTGTCCCTTCTCTGAGCGGCGGAAACAGTGGCCAGGGCAAGGTACTGGTTGACAGTGTGCTTCTGTTCAACCAGACGCTCCAACATCGCCAGGGTGGAGTTCCAGCGAGTCGGAACGTCAAGGATCAGCCGATGGCGTGGCAGATCCAGCTCCTTTTGCACGTCTTCCAGGCTCGCACAGGCTGCAGCCGAGCGCCGGAAGTGACGCACAAAGTTCCTTGCCGTTTCCAGCAGTTCGCCCATCCCCTGGTAGGTGCGCAAGAACTTCTGCACCACCAGGTTCAGCACGTGGGCAAGACAGGGGATGTGGGTCAGGTTTCCCCTGTCTATTGCGGCAACCAGATTGGCCCCATTGTCGGCCGCCACCTCTCCGACTCTGAGGCCTCTGGGGGTCAGCCAAATCCTCTCCTGCTCCTGGAGTTTGGCCAACACATGGGTTGCCGTCAGCTTGGTCTTCCCAAGGCTGACCAAGTGCAGCAGCGTAAAAATCAAGGGAAATGGGGGTTGGGAGGCATGTGTAATAAGTTCACTGTACAAGTCAAACTTATAAAAATGCAAAAAAGCTTTATTAATTATTATTATCAAAAACACAAGAATCCGTCATAAAAACCCACACATGCAGCAATCATCAGAGGGACATCGCACGCATACTGACCCGCACATCCATGCACTCACAGCCCTAGCTTGAACCACCTAATGTGGTTTAGGGATCCCAATGCATGTGATGGGCCAAAAGTCCAGCTCAGCAGATGATCTCATAAGCACAGTTATAGCAATATAGATGATATCAATGTGCAAGATGTTGATTGCAAAGCAAAAAATCAAAAGAGCAAGCATTGGCCAAAATGAAACAGTCAGTTCCCAAGGTTGATGCAAAGCAGGGACAGGCAAAGTAAGTTGCAGCAGCAGATAAAGCGTAAAATCATGCACCAAGCTGTTATCAAAATGACCAGGTTGGGTATTAGAACCCGTATACTGTACCCACTCCGGGCGACGGCATTCCAAATGGGTGCTTGTGTTTCAGGGTTCCTCAACCCACCGCCGGAGCTCACGGCTAGGGGAGGAACAGGGAGCAGTCCAGACAAGTCCACTGGTGATGGTGTGGAAATCCGAGCAGAGACCGTTGTACAACTGGTGAGCTGCAGCCACAAAAGGAGGCAGGACTGTGGGACCGTTCAAGCGGTCATGCATGGATGGCAGCAGGCAGCGGCGGATGAACCTGGCAAGGCGGCATGTGCGTAGAGCCGTGGCACGCCAAACGCCCTAACATGTTTCGCCGGACACTTCCGGCTTTCTCAAAGGGAGGCGTGGCTAGCTGGGTCTCCGTGTCCTGCCTAAATACGCGCACACGCCGCCGTCACTGGCGGCAAGTGCGCACATCATTCCCCATAACAACGAGCCACAGCCAATCAGATACAAGGGAGGGGCTGGATCCAAAGTAAACAGCTCCAGCGTGTGAAGAAAGTCACACACAGATGTTACATGTAGACCGATGGCTATTGGTCGTGACAGGAGAATACAGGCAGAGTACACACAGACCACATCCATTCATTATTCATTCAGCTTGATGTATTAACTACCATGAAAACAAAAACTATAATTAAACTATAATATAAAAAAGCTAAGAGTTATAATAGTGGCTGGAGCAAACATTTGGGCAAAATGTACTATATAGGACATCAATCCAAGTGACCTCAATATTGGGTCAGATGTCCTGTGCAAAAAATTATTATCAAAAACAGGGGGGAATATAAATTCCAACAAATGTGTAGCCATATGCATGGTCATACCGCAGAGAGAGAGCCCAGACCACCAAGGCCAAGGCAACCCATCCACAGACACAGTGCGCGCAGCACAGACAGAGAAGGGCGCAGTTGGAGGACCCAGGGCACACAGAGGGGAGAAATGGACAGTGGTGGCCCGGGCCCAAAGGGGCCCAAAGTCATATCGGTAAAAATGGTGAGAATCCAATTGACTCATTTAAACCTGGAGGATCGGTAGCTTTTAATTCAAAGATCCATCGAGATTCTTTTTGGAGAAGCAACCGATCATAGTTGCCCCCCCTGATTGTTGTATGTATACGATCCAGGCCGATGACTCGCAGGCCCCGATAGTCGCCCCCATGCATCGTTTTAAAGTGTCTGGCCACAGATGTGGTGGACGTGGTACTCTTAATGTTGGTGAGATGTTCACCGATCCTGCTTTTCAAATCACGTCCCGTCTTGCCAATGTAGAAAGCCCCACATCGGCAAGAAAGGAGATATACCACATATGGGGTGTTACAATTAACAAAATGTTGTAATGACCAATGATGGCCATTGGGGAGTACAATCTCCCTGCCGACAGCTAGAAATCGACATATACCACATCCACCACAGCCGTAAGTGCCAGTGACACTACAATGGGGGCGTATGGAGTCAGTTCCGCGGAAATGACTCCTAACAATAAGGTCCCGGATGGATGGTGCTCTTTTGAAAGCAATCTTAGGCTCCGGTGTCACCAAGGTATTAATCTTTGGATCATTTATCAAAATGTACCAATGGCGTTCAAAGATTCGAGCAATCTCTTTATGTTGGGCGGAATACTTGGTGCAGAACCGTATGCCATCTTCACCATCCCTCCGGGACCCATTCCTCAAAATCAGGGCCGAGCGATCAGCCGCACTGGCCCGTTGATATGCCCTCCTCAGCAGGTTATCTGGATAGCCCCGCTCCCTAAAGCGGGAGCGCAGGTTTGCTGCCTCCATTTCAAATGTGGCGGCCTCAGTGCAGTTACGTCTCACCCGGAGGTACTGGCCTACAGGAATGCCCCGGATTGTATGCTTGGGATGGAAACTGTCCGCTCGAAGGAGGGCATTAGTGGCAGTGTCCTTCCTATATAGGCCGGTCGACAGATGACCCAGATCATCAATCAAAATCCAAGTATCTAGAAATGGAATTTTTCTGGAATCATACGTTAACGTAAATCGTAGATTCCGAGCATTTTGATTGATAATGCCCACAAAGGACCGTAAATCATCCAACGGCCCCGTCCAGACGATAAAAATGTCATCGATGTACCTGTGCCACATCAAAACGTGGCACAGGTACATCGAAAGACCATCATCTGCAAAAATCATCCGCTCCCACTCCCCCAGGTACAGGTTTGCGTACGACGGGGCACAAGTTGTGCACATCGCCGCACCCTGCACCTGGAGGTAGTGTGATCCATCAAAAACGAAAACATTATTCAGCAACAGAAATCTTAATAGATCAAGTAGAAAAATGTTATGGGCCGTCTGTCGCACATCAAGCTCACCAAGGAAGGTACCCACAGCTGCCACCCCCAAATCGTGGGGAATACTGGAATATAATGCCTCCACGTCCAGGGCCACCAGAATAGCATCCGGAGGGACCTGAGTACCCTCCAAAACTCTGAGAAGGTGCATAGTGTCCTTAACACGCTGCTGCTGAGGCGGGGGGTTTGGCCAGGTGTGCCGGAGGATGGCAGAGGATCGGAGGAACCTGCTGCAGTTCCCCTGACCCTGCGGGGTGGCACCACCCACTGTGTTGCTGCTGCTGCTGTACCCGCTGCTGCTCTCCCATCCTCACCCCCTTCCACCAAGCTGACCCAGTGGACAGTGAAGGACAGGTAGCGGCCTGTCCCGAAGCGGCTGCTCCAGGAGTCCATGGTGACGTGGACCCTTTCACCAACCGCGTGCTCCAGCCCTCGCTCCACATTGGCCATCACAAAGCGGTGCAGTGCAGGAATGGCCTTGCGGGAGAAAAAGTGTCTGCTGGGGAGCTGCAAGTCTGGGGCTGCGCAAGCAAGCAGCGCACGAATGTCGCTCCCCTCCTGCACGAGCGTGTACGGCAGGAGTTGGGAGCACATGGCCCGTGCCAGCAAGCCGTTCAGCTGCCGCACGCGACGGCTGCTGGGAGGCAGAGCCCTAACCACCCCCTGGAAGGACTCGCTCAAAAGGCTCTGGCGTGGCCTTTTGCTGGCACGGGAATCAGCAGACACAGCGGAGGAGGCCACTGAGGACTGGCTGCCAGAACAGGCCTCAGTGTCAGCGGCAGGAGTTGCAGAGGGGGGAGGAGCAGTGCGTTTCCGCACTCCTGCTGGTGCTGCTGGAGGAGCAGGAGGGCGGGTGGCTGCTGTTGCTGCTGCTGCTGAAGGCTGTGCAGTGATGGGTGTGGTGCCACTGCCAGCACCAGATGCCTTCAGCCTCTGGAACTCCTGATGCTGGTGGAAATGTTTCGCAGCAAGGTGGTTGATGAGCGAGCTGGTGCAGAACTTTAAGGGGTCTGCACCTCTGCTCAACTTCCGCTGACAGTGGTTGCAAGTGGCGTACTTGCTGTACACTGTGGGCATGGTGAAAAAGCGCCAGATTGGTGACAGAAACATCCCCCTACGGCATGGAAGCGCTGCTGCCTGTCTCCCTGTGGTGGTTTGGGGGGGGGGGCTTGGGGGGCTTGGGTGCGGCTGGTGGTGGTACTGGCAGATGCTGCTGCTGCTGCTGCTGAGCCTGAGACACCAGCAGGCTGTGGGACCTGCCTACTGCTGCTGCCAATGCTTGCAATGATGCGCCTCCTTGCAAGGCCCACAAGAGCATCCTCCTCCTCCTCCTCAGAGCTGCTGAGGACGACATCCCCTGGAGGTGGTGGCACCCAGTCTCTGTCTGTCACCGGATCATCATCATCCTCCCCCTCCTGAAACATGTCCTGCTGGGATGATGACCCCCAAACTCCTCTCCTGATGCATGGATGGGCTGCTTGACTGTCGCCACAGTCTTGCTGTCCAATCCCTCATCCCCCAAAGTGCCCATCAGCATCTCCTCCTCCAAATCGCCAACAACAGCAGACAATACCCTGATGGTGCCTGGGGTAAAAATACTGCTGAGTGACAGGTCGCCAACTTGTGACGGTGAACTGGCCTCCTCCCCAGACCCTGCTGGGCGGCTGCTGCGAACAGGGGTGGTGGTGGTGGTGGTGAGGGTGGAGGCCTCAGATGCAGAGCTGATGGCGGGCTGCTCATCCTCCGTCATGAGTTGCACCACAGTGTCTGCATGCTTTTCCTCAATGGGACGTTTCCGACCCGGCTGGAGGAAAATCGAAGCAGGTGCTACACGCTGCTGCTGCTGTGTCTCTGCAGCGTGAGTTGCAGATGCTCCTGCTGGGCGGCGCCCAAGGCGTCCACGGCCAGTGGCTATGGGAGGAATGTTAGCCACTGACGCTGCTGCTGCTGCGGAACTGTGCATGGTGGCGCGCCCGCGCCCGCGGCTTGCCACAATGCTGCTCCCTCTCCTCCTGATTCCCTTGCTGCCCTTCCCCTTGCCCAAACCGCGCTGGCTGCCACTTCCAGACATCTTCGATGTTTTGGGCGTATAGACAAAAGTTTTTTAAAAGGGCGGGTGAAAAGTGGGGTACTTTAATGGAGTGGGTTGGTGGGTGAGGTGACTGAGTGAGTGTCCCTAGTACAGTAAGTAAGTAGTAACAGTCAGGAAGTACAACTAGCAGTTACAACTTACAATAATCAGTAGTAATCACAAGTAAATTTAGTGTGTGTACACTACAGACAGTGAGTGCACGCACGCGCAAACACGCGCAGGAGCTAGCCTATGAACAGTGACTGAGTGAGTGTCCCTAGTACAGTAAGTAAGTAAGTAGTAACAGTCAGTAAGTACAACTAACTAATTACAATAATCAATCAGTTATCAGAAGGAAATAGAGTGTGTGTAGTGTGTACACAGACAGTGAGTGCACACACGCAGGAGCTAGTAGCCTATGAACAGTGACTGAGTGTCCTAGACTCCTAGTACAGTAAGTAGTAACAGTAAGTACAACTAACTAATTACAATAATCAATCAGTTATCAGAAGGAAATAGAGTGTGTGTAGTGTGTGTACACAGACAGTGAGTGCACACACGCAGGAGCTAGTAGCCTATGAACAGTGACTGAGTGTCCTAGACTCCTAGTACAGTAAGTAGTAACAGTAAGTACAACTAACTAATTACAATAATCAATCAGTTATCAGAAGGAAATAGAGTGTGTAGTGTGTACACAGACAGTGAGTGCACACACGCAGGAGCTAGTAGCCTATGAACAGTGACTGAGTGTCCTAGACTCCTAGTACAGTAAGTAGTAACAGTAAGTACAACTAACTAATTACAATAATCAATCAGTTATCAGAAGGAAATAGAGTGTGTGTAGTGTGTACACAGACAGTGAGTGCACACACGCAGGAGCTAGTAGCCTATGAACAGTGACTGAGTGTCCTAGACTCCTAGTACAGTAAGTAGTAACAGTAAGTACAACTAACTAATTACAATAATCAATCAGTTATCAGAAGGAAATAGAGTGTGTGTAGTGTGTGTACACAGACAGTGAGTGCACACACGCAGGAGCTAGTAGCCTATGAACAGTGACTGAGTGTCCTAGACTCCTAGTACAGTAAGTAGTAACAGTAAGTACAACTAACTAATTACAATAATCAATCAGTTATCAGAAGGAAATAGAGTGTGTGTAGTGTGTACACAGACAGTGAGTGCACACACGCAGGAGCTAGTAGCCTATGAACAGTGACTGAGTGTCCTAGACTCCTAGTACAGTAAGTAGTAACAGTAAGTACAACTAACTAATTACAATAATCAATCAGTTATCAGAAGGAAATAGAGTGTGTGTAGTGTGTACACAGACAGTGAGTGCACACACGCAGGAGCTAGTAGCCTATGAACAGTGACTGAGTGTCCTAGACTCCTAGTACAGTAAGTAGTAACAGTAAGTACAACTAACTAATTACAATAATCAATCAGTTATCAGAAGGAAATAGAGTGTGTGTAGTGTGTACACAGACAGTGAGTGCACACACGCAGGAGCTAGTAGCCTATGAACAGTGAATGAGTGTCCGAGACTCCTAGTACAGTAAGTAGTAACAGTGAGTACAACTAACTAATTACAATATTCAATTACAATAATCAATCAGTTATCAGAACTTGGAAATAGAGTGTGTGTACTGTGTAGTATACACAGACAGTGAGTGCACATACGCAGGAGCAGCTAGTAGCCTATGAACAGTGACAGTGAGTGTCCTAGTACAGTTACAGTATATAACTACAATACTAATACAATCAGTAGTAAAGGACAGCAGAAATACTGGTATAGATGAGAGAAATAAACAGAGGACAGGAGGACAGCTGCCCACACAGGCAGGCCCTGAGGCCTAAAGCTGTAAGCCTGCAGCAGCTGGCCTGTCTCTATGTAACACAAAAGCTACTAACTAAAATACAATGTCTAACTAACTAACAACAATATAGGTGTGTATAGGAGGTGTATGTGAGCAAAAACGCTAGGTAAATGACAACAATAAAGCTCTTGCTAAGCCAAAGCACAAAGGAGCAACTCTCTCTCTATGCAAGTCTCAGGCAAGGACGGAGAAACGTAACATGGCGGCCGCTATTTATAGGGTAGGGGCTGGCCAGGGTCCCCCTCTGTGATTGGCTGCCGTCAGAGGGCCTGGGAGCCCTCTGATTGGCTCTAAGGACATCAATCTGGGCTATGACGCTATTCGAGCTCGGTACCGAGCTCGAATAGCGCCGTTTGCTCGAATAGCTCGAATAGTGAATGGGCTATTCGAGTGTACGCGAATAGCCCATTCGAATAGCTGCAGCTATTCGGAGCTCGAATACCGAGCTCGAATAGCTGAAAAAGAGCTCGAATATTCGAGCTACTCGAATATTCGAGCTCTGCTGAGCACCACTGAATATGACAAGCTAAAGTAGCAATAATTAAAGCAGCGGTGTAGGGTGCTCAATATTTGAGCACTCTAACGCCTATGAACCCGGGTTCAGTACTCCTAATAACTGTGAACATATATAACACATACATTATAAAGTGCAATAGTGACCATATATACAGGATCTTCTCAAAAAATTAGCATATTGTGATTTTCTATGGGGTTCAGGTCAGGAGAGTTGGCAGGCCAATTGAGCACAGTAATACCATGGTCAGTAAACCATTTACCAGTGGTTTTGGCACTGTGAGCAGGTGCCAGGTCGTGCTGAAAAATGAAATCTTCATCTCCATAAAGCTTTTCAGCAGATGGAAGCATGAACCCACTTTTGAACCAGAAACAGCGGCAGAAGTGCCTGACCTGGGCTACAGAGAAGCAGCACTGGACTGTTGCTCAGTGGTCCACAGTACCTTTTTCGGATGAAAGCAACTTTTACATGTCATTCTGAAATCAAGGTGTTAGAGTCTGGAGGAAGACTGGGGAGAGGGAAATGCCAAAATGCCTGAAGTCCAGTGTCAAGTACCCACAGTCAGTGATGGTCTGGGGTGCCATGTCAGCTGCTGGTGTTGGTCCACTGTGTTTTATCAAGGGCAGGGTCAATGCAGCTAGCTATCAGGAGATTTTGGAGCGCTTCATGCTTCCATCTGCTGAAAAGCTTTATGGAGATGAGGATTTCATTTTTCAGCACGACCTGGCACGTGTTCACAGTGCCAAAACCACTGGTAAATGGTTTACTGAGCATGGTATTACTGTGCTCAATTGGCCTGCCAACTCTCCTGACCTGAACCCCATAGAAAATCTGTGGGATATTGTGAAGAGAAAGTTGAGAGACGTAAGACCCAACACGCAGGATGAGCTTAAGGCCGCTATCGAAGCATCCTGGGCCTCCATAACACCTGAGCAGTGCCACAGGCTGATTGCCTCCATGCCACGCCACATTGAAGCAGTCATTTCTGCAAAAGGATTCCCGACCAAGCATTGAGTGCATAACTGAACATAATTATTTGAAGGTTGACTTTTTTTTTGTTTTAAAAACACTTTTCTTTTATTGGTCGGATGAAATATGCTAATTTTTTGAGATAAGAAATTTGGGTTTTCATGAGCTGTATGCCAAAATCATCAATATTAAAACAATAAAAGGCTTGAACTACTTCAGTTGTGTGTATTTGAATCTAAAATATATGAAAGTCTAATGTTTATCAGTACATTACAGAAAATAATGAACTTTATCACAATATGCTCATTTTTTGAGAAGATCCTGTATAGTAGTATTTAGCATATAACAGTGAAAATAACCAATGACAAATTGTAGGCAACAAAGACTAAATTTGAATGTGACAGACCATAGGTGAAGCATAACAATGAAGTGAATCAGGGAGTATACTTAGCCAGTATCAGAAGACCCAAGTAATGTGGAAGGGAAGATGGGAGCCCTCGGTGGACTTCTCCACCGGTTTCCGCGGCCGTCACGCCGCTTTATCAAAGAGAGCGAGGGAATCTCCGTGCTGTAGAAGCGCATTGGCGCTGTTTATATATCGGGAGGACGCCAGTGACGTGGGAGCGCCAGAGCGGCGCACCCACTATGACGTCACCATGAAGGAAGGACTGGACGGTGGCCAGGGGAGACCAGGAGAACCACGCTGGAGCGCAATAGGAGGAACTAAGTATGGGGAAAGCGCTGCAGCCCATAGACCAAGCCCAGAGAGTTAGATGAGAGCCACGCTGGAGCGCAAAAAGGAGGAAGTAAGTATATATAGGCACAAAATCATAAAAGGTGACATTATTCTATATATAATCAAAAACATATCAATAATCATGGTCATAAATCCTCAATATCTAGCTCGCATTAGATGAACAGGCAAAAAATACAGTACAGCATACGATAACACAACATAATTGCCTATATGCAATGGGGGCCAATGAGAACATACATACAGGGATACCGACACTACTACAGATCATAGAGAAAATGGGGGCAAAAACCCTCCATGGGGAATAAGGCAATTAATGGACAAGGAAAGGGGAAGATGTTCAATTGAACAATCCATATGGAAGAATGTTCCATGGAGTCCCAACAGTATTCAAACTGCAAGCATAACTAGCAAAGTCCCAATCCGGATATGCTGGTCCAGTATGAGAACAGAACAGCGGCGTAAAATGTGCGAAAAACGCGTCGTGTATTCAAAAAAGCTCAATCAAAGAAAAAATAGCATGTTCAAAGAAGTCCATATGTCCATGGTAGTCCAAATGGGTAACAGGAGTCCATAATAAACATCCACATGCATCATATATATAAACAATGGTGCCACTAAAAGCATGATCTGAAAAACAGAAAACATATGGTGAGCATATTATTGGATGAACCCTGAATAGTCAATCTCCTCATTCAATCCTGCGGGGGACATAGATTCCAGGCAATATATCCACCTAGCTTCTTTTTGTAATAATTTGGAGACAATGTCCCCCCGCCTATTAGTGGTTTTAATATGTTCCAAGCCAAATACTTTTAATTGACTATAAGAACCCGCATGGTAATCTAAAAAATGAGCCACAACCGAGGTCAATTTATGACCCTCTCTACGGTCCCTTTCTGCCAATCTGATTTTGGACATATGTTGTTGTATTCTCGTTTTGAGAGCATTCTTTGTTTGTCCCACATAAAATTTAGGACAGCTACATTTGAGTACATACACCACTCCCTGAGTGCGGCAATTTATGTAATGGTTGAGTTCAAAGATCCTCGACTGAGAAGTGTTCTGGATCCTTGATTGGCCACTCATATGGGGCAAACATTACACACTCCACAGGGGTAACTGCCGTGTACCCCAGCTCCAATTGTACGACCTGTATGTGTAGAGAAATGGCTAGAACATAGTTTGTCTTTTAGTGTAGGACATCTTTTTTCCGTGATGGAAGGATATGAGGAGATACAGTTCCTGAGATCAGGATCCGACTGTAATATAGGCCATGTGTTTCTTAGAGCCCCATTAATTTCCTTCCACCCATTATTGAAGACAGTGCTAAATCTCACCAAATTATCTTTCCTGCGAGGTCTGGTATTGATGAGTTCCGTCCGATTCTTGTTTTTAGCGATATAAAAGGCCTGCTTGACCACCTTTCTCGGGTAACCTCGGTCCAAGAACCTCTGTTGAAGCTCCACAGCTTGTCTATAAAAATCAGAATCGTTAGTGCAGATCCGCCTCAATCTCAGGAACTGACTGGTGGGAATATTATTCTTTAAAGCTTTATTATGTGCACTTTTGTAGTGTAATAAGCTATTTACCGATGTAGGTTTCCTATACAAGTCAGAAATAAGAGTGCCATCATCCTGTATCTGAATAGATAAATCCAAAAATTCTACACGTGAAGGGGATACCTGCATAGTCAAAAAAATGTTCATGTTGTTGTGATTTAGATCTGCAACAAATTGGTTGCATAGATCAAGGGGACCATTCCATAATATCAACAGATCGTCTATGTATCTGTACCACCCCAAAATATGGGGATGGTATAGGACATATCTTTCTCCAAACACAATCTCTCTTTCCCAGAAGCCCAAGAAAAGGTTAGCGATTGCCGGTGCACATTTTGCACCCATGGCAACGCCGCAGATCTGTTTATAAAACTTGCCGTTGAAAATAAAGTAATTATGCTCCAAAACAAACCTTAATAACCGCAATAGGAAAGAGTGAAGATCCGAGTGTGTGTTATCCTCCATCTCCAAGAAGTACTTGACCGTCTTCAAGGCCCAATCGTGGGTGATGTTGGTATAAAGTGACTCCACGTCACAAGTGAGAAGAAGTTTTCCTGTAGGCACCCGTAGATCCTCGAGAACTCTAAAGAGATCCATGCTATCTCTGAGGTATGAATCTAATGCTGTAACATGAGATTGTAAGAAAAAGTCAATAAAGGAGCAGGCAGGAGAGGTTAAACTATTAATTCCAGCAACTATAGGTCTGCCCGGTGGGTCAACCAGAGTTTTATGAACTTTGGGCAGCATGTAGAACGTGGCAATGGTAGGTGTTTTGGGGAACAGGAATTCAAATTCTTTAGATGTAATAATTCCTCTGTCCTTAGCCTCATTCAACAACATTTCTAGTTGTACGTGATAATAATCAGTGGGGTCGCCTGGAAGTATTTGGTAATTGGTAGCGTTATTAAGTTGTCTATACGCTTCTTTAAGGTAAATGTCTCTGGGCCAGATGACAATGTTCCCACCTTTATCTGCCTCTTTGATAACTAGATTAGTGTTGTTCCTCAGAGAGTCGATAGCTGCCACTTCCTGCCTGGTTAGATTCCCATCCCGATTATTGGTAATTGTCATTTGTGATACCTCTTTAAGCATGACTTCAAAGAATATTTTGATAGCTGGAAAATTTTGAAAAGGTGGCATATATTTGGATGGATTCCTAAACAGTCTGGATCTCTGACTCACCACCTCCTGAGTATTTTCTGATTCAGCCAACAAGTCCATCAGGTCGTTGAGAGCTTGTCTATCCATTTCATTTAAACCTGGTTCATGGATAACTGGAGAATGAAAGTGCTTCCTGAAGGCCAGTTTTCTGCAGAAAAGATACAGGTCCTTAATTAGTTCAAATTTGTCAAGTACTTTTGTAGGAGAGAAGGTCAGTCCTTTTTGTGATACAGTCATCTCCGAATCTGTTGGTACATACTCAGATAAATTGATAATATTTAGAACATTGGTCTGGAGTGGTCCCACACCCTCCTGCGCTTCATGTGTTGAGGTGTTCGTAGAAGGTCTCTGAGCCTGTTTAGACCTACGCCCCCCCCCCCCCCCCCGTCTAGTTCTCCTTCGGTGTCGCTTGATAAAAAATCATCACTCTGCGTGTCTGACTGTTCAGTATGTCCCTGTGCCCCCGAATTGCCAGGCTGTGGCCTGCTGGGTCTAGGGTTATTGGGATTATGTGGAGGGTTGGGATTGCCCCCTTTGGGAGGGTGTCTAGGTCTGGGTCTGTACCTTCTAGTATTACCCCTGTGTGTCCATCTGTATGCAGTACCTATATCAAAGTCATGTTTGTCACGTTCAAATTTCTTCCTCTTTCCCTCTATTATGGACATCTCCATTCTATCCATGTCCTTTTTGAGTATTTTAATGAATGGCTGTAATAACCGATCCTTATCCAAAACATCCATTCTAGACTCCAGATCAGAAAGACCAGATTTCACTGTGGCTAATAATTTCTTATCATGGTCAATTAACATATCAATGATGATAACTGAGCATTTAGCTAATCCTTCCTCCCAGGTGTTCTTTAGATCACCAACTAGTTCCCAAGTGGGAAAAATTTGGACTCTTGGGTAAAATGCTCACCATATGTTTTCTGTTTTTCAGATCATGCTTTTAGTGGCACCATTGTTTATATATATGATGCATGTGGATGTTTATTATGGACTCCTGTTACCCATTTGGACTACCATGGACATATGGACTTCTTTGAACATGCTATTTTTTCTTTGATTGAGCTTTTTTGAATACACTTCGCGTTTTTCGCACATTTTACGCCACTGTTCTGTTCTCATACTGGACCAGCATATCCGGATTGGGACTTTGCTAGTTATGCTTGCAGTTTGAATACTGTTGGGACTCCATGGAACATTCTTCCATATGGATTGTTCAATTGAACATCTTCCCCTTTCCTTGTCCATTAATTGCCTTATTCCCCATGGAGGGTTTTTGCCCCCATTTTCTCTATGATATGTAGTAGTGTCGGTATCCCTGTATGTATGTTCTCATTGGCCCCCATTGCATATAGGCAATTATGTTGTGTTATCGTATGCTGTACTGTATTTTTTTGCCTGTTCATCTAATGCGAGCTAGATATTGAGGATTTATGACCATGATTATTGATATGTTTTTGATTATATATAGAATAATGTCACCTTTTATGATTTTGTGCCTATATATACTTACTTCCTCCTTTTTGCGCTCCAGCGTGGCTCTCATCTAACTCTCTGGGCTTGGTCTATGGGCTGCAGCGCTTTCCCCATACTTACTTCCTCCTATTGCGCTCCAGCGTGGTTCTCCTGGTCTCCCCTGGCCACCGTCCAGTCCTTCCTTCATGGTGACGTCATAGTGGGTGCGCCGCTTTGGCGCTCCCACGTCACTGGCGTCCTCCCGATATATAAACAGCGCCAATGCGCTTCTACAGCACAGAGATTCCCTCGCTCTCTTTGATAAAGCGGCGTGACGGCCGTGGAACCGGTGGAGAAGTCCACCGAGGGCTCCCATCTTCCCTTCCACATTACTTGGGTCTTCTGATACTGGCTAAGTATACTCCCTGATTCACTTCATTGTTATGCTTCACCTATGGTCTGTCACATTCAAATTTAGTCTTTGTTGCCTACAATTTGTCATTGGTTATTTTCACTGTTATATGCTTTATACTACTATATATATGGTCACTATTGCACTTTATATTGTATGTGTTATATATGTTCACAGTTATTAGGAGTACTGAACCCGGGTTCATAGGCGTTAGAGTGCTCAAATATTGAGCACCCTACACCGCTGCTTTAATTATTGCTACTTTAGCTTGTCATATTCATATAATCATGACCCAGTTTATATGATCACAATTTATATTTACCATACATATGTGGAAGATATGGTTGGTCAGTTTTTAGATGTTTTTAAATCTTGTATATTGGTATCATGTTATTGGAATAAAATGTATATGAATTTTTGTTATCTCATATAAGTGTGGTGCTGCTTTTTTGAGCTATCCAGTCCTATTTTTCCTTTGAAATACTTGCTCTGAGCACACACTTGGGTCAGAGTGCATGGTCCTTTGTATCAGAGTTAAAGTATGGGTAAAGGTCTGGCTCTTCTTCTACCTTCACTCAATGTTTGGTAGATAGAGTCCAGAGATGATAGACTGACCTCATCAGTAGAAGAAACGAGGGGCAGGGATATGGGTAATATCTTTAAAGAGTTCCACCATGGAGCGAATTTGGTTTTCACTTCTAGTGTCAGGCTATTAATAATCTTGCTTGCACAAATAGTTGTTGAGTGATAGAATTTTTGTTGAAATTTTCACTGGGAATAGAGAGAGGAGAGCCATAAAAACCCCTACAACCAAGGACCTGCAGTGAAGATACTGATTAATCTGAACATTATTTTACCAAAATATTCACAAGAGAGGTGAGTCCCAAAAGAGAAATGTCTGCACCAACCGGTCATAATCTTAAAGTTTCTCTCTTGTAATCCTGTGTATATAGCTGATTTATGAATGAGGAAAAATATATTTTCCTAGCTTTAATACCCATTACTTGATTCATGTCTAATACAATGTTTTGTTTTGCTTTTGTTTTTTTTTCAGACATTTCAAGATAAAATCTTCCATGCTGTTAATGGCCAACCAAACTGAAATTTACCAGTTTATCCTCGTTGGTTTTCCTGGTCTCCCAGAGACATTCAATGCTGTGGTCTCCATTCCATTCCTTTTGCTCTATAAGGTGTCACTGTGTGCAAATGGGGCTGTCGTGATTTTGGTCAGCTCAAGTCGGAACCTCCACCAGCCCATGTACATCATCATCGCCAGCTTGGCCATTTCCGACCTGCTCTTTGATACAACAGTATTGCCAAAAGTGTTGTCCAAGTATTGGTTTGGTGATGACGCCATGTCCTACTATGGATGTTTCTTCCAGATGACCATCATCCATACTTGCAATCCTCTTGATTCTCTCATTATCATGCTGATGGCTGTTGACCGGTACATCGCCATTTGTAAGCCTCTCAGATACCACTCCATTGTTAGTAGCAGAGCCACTATCATCGTGTGTTGTATGTTGTATTATATGGCTGTTGTGATAGGAATTTGTGTCATGTCACTGGCTAACCAACTTCCCTACAATAATATTAATAAAGTCAAAAATCTATTTTTTGCCATTGGAACCACCGCTGTCACGGCTCGTATTGACGTGACTCCGGTCCTAGTTAAAGCTTATTGTATTGGTTTGGCCTGCCACTTAGGTCCACTGTCTTTTATTATTTTTTCATACTGCATCATACTTACACACGTATGCTCATCAAGCCATTCCAAATCCTGGAAAAAGGCCTTGTCCACCTGCGTTACACATTGGTTTGTGATCGCCGTGTACAACATCCCACGGCTGACCGTCTACACCTACGACCAATTGCAGACCAAGCCAAATGGTGATGTTTACATCTTCCTAGTCTGTCTCTACACCTTTGTGCCCCATGTCAGCAGCCCCATCATATTTTGTTTCAGAAATGAGGAAATCAAGACTACTATAGTAAAGGTTTTTAAGAAAACAAATACACAGTGAATAAAAATAGGAAAATATTTTTGAGGTTAAAAAAAAAATCAAGATAATAACATTTGAATAGGACTTTCTCCCAAATATGTATGGGGCTTGATGTACAAAGTCACCTTCAGAGACTAAATATAAGATAAATACTTGCTCTACTTACATAACATGTACTGCACTGTCCACATTTTGATTTTGGTATTTTTTCTATAGTAAAAAAGAGAAAATCCTTCTTAGTATTCTCCATTTTAACTGTGTCTATCTTGAAGCCAATCCTGATGTAATTTCGTCCCTTACTCTCCTCTGCCTGATTGTGTATGCATTGCCCGCCCTCCTCCCAGTCTTTAGGCACTCCCACCCAGCTCTGCAATAGAAAGTGCATTGTCTCAGCATGAGAAATGTTGGCCAATCAGGGAGGAACAGAGGTGTGGGAGGGGTAAAACACGAGGGAAAGAGGCTTCAGCCAATCAGGCCACATTATTTAAGTCTGAGAGGAAAGCAAAGAAGCAAGAAGCAAGAAGTAAAAAAAAGACAATCCAGCATGCCCTGCAACTTCCTTTGTGCGACAATGTACCAAATAAGAGTCAGGTAAACTGGGGAATGATCATTTATCAACAAGAAAAGTAATAGTGATTTTTAACTTTTGCATTGCCTGGTTAGCATCCTTATTGTTTACCAAATAAAAAGAAAGACTTTATTTTTCATTTTATGCCTGACAGTTACACTTTAACCTCACTTTATCGCCACATTTTAACCCTCTTAAAGCAGTAGGATCAGCCATACTATGCCAGGGAAAAAAACACATATATAAGTAGATAAATATTTGATCTACTTACATAACACTTGTATTGTACTGTCCATGTTTTGATTTCAGTGAACTTTGTATAGTAATGTGCAATGTTTCTGGTGTATTTCTGATAAGATCCCGGAAGAAACTGGGGACTGTAATGGATATGCAGTGCACAACATGGACATGTGGAAAGATAAACTGAGAGATCACTTCAAGCAAACCTGAACTTAAAAAAAGCATAAACTTATGATATATTGAATTGTATGTGAAGTACAGATAATTAATAGAACATTAGAAGCAAAGAAAAGAGTTTCATATTTTTATTTTAGTTATATAGCTTTTTTTTTATAACATTGCATCATTCTGTCACAGTTGCAGTTTTAAAAGCACAATCTGTCCTAAACTATAAAACAAAGCAAAAATAATGAGCCTTTGATCTTTCCTGAGGTAAGAACCTTATTTCAAGCCGTCTCTCACTGTTTCTTGGCTGTTCAGAAATCAGGACAGCATCTGACCCAGTGGGTGGAATAGCTCAGAGAAGCTCTTTTGCATAGATAACAACTGAAGGTTTTTTTTCTTAACTCTTCCTGTACTGGAAACAATATGAGGCTCTTTTCTTTGCTACTAATGTTCTATTTCTTACCTATACTACACATACATTTCATCATCTTATAAGTTTATTTTCACTTCACGTTTGCTCTACAGCAAACCTGAACTGAAAAAAAAACAAAAACAAAAAAACCGATGGGATGAACAATTGAATCTACCCTCCCACTCCTAATAATTACTTTTTTTTTTAGAATCCTACAGTTTTAGTTTCTGTTTAAAGAGAAACTCCAACCTAGAATTGAACTTTATCCCAATCAGTAGCTGATACCCCCTTTACATGAGAAATATAATGTTTTTCACAAACAGACCATCAGGGGGCGCTGTATGACTGATTTTGTGCTGAAACCCCTCCCACAAGAAGCTCGGAGTACCGCGGTACTCTGGGCAAACTGCCACAATGTAACAATGTTCACAGACAGGAATTAGCTGTTTACAGCTGTATCTAACAGCCAAAACAGCTAGGAGCAGCTACATAACCTGCCCACAGTAAAAATGTCACCATGTAATAAATGTCAGAATGTAAATCGGGGAGAGGACAGATTTTACAATGAGCAAACACTGACTAAATCATTTATACATAATTATGGTAAAAAATGAAGCACTTTTTTTACTACATTATTTTCACTGGAGTTCCTCTTTAACGCTTTCGCTGCCAGCCGATTTGTCCTAAAAGCGAACATCTACTGCCAAGCAGTTTTTAGACATTTTGCACTCATTAGGTTTACTTAGGATTTTTGACAAAAAAACCTACATAAAATAGGACAGATTATATATATATATATATATATTTTTTTTTAATAACAAATTGGGCTTGAACACTGAAAGAAAATGTTGTACTTTTTTCTGGAGATATAACAACATTTTCAAGTGAAATTTGTTAAAAATAAATAAATAAAAAACATAAAAAACATATTTTTTTGTGTGTTCTGTGTTTTTTTCAAAGATGAATTACATTTACTGACAAAAACTGTTAATGTTTGTAAAAGTCCAGACTCTGCTTAATCCAACTATTCCAGATATGTATTGGTATGTGGTATCCCACTTTTCCTGTTCTGGAATAGGTGCGCCAGCCGCCAGTACAGGTAGCCAGATATAGGTGCAGCAAGTATTGATAGTCAGGAATAGATGCCCCCAGGACAGGTAGCAAAGTATAGGTGCAGCCAGTATAAGTAGCCATGTATAGGTGCTGCCAACACAGGTAGCCAAGTATAGGTAGCCAGATATAGATGCCATGAATAGGTCCCCTAGAATAGGTAACAGGTATAGGTGACCCCGTACAGGTAGCAGGTATAGATACCCCATTATAGGTAGTAGATATAGTTACCCCCAGTATAGGTAGTAGGTATAGGTAGCAGGTATAGTTGCCCCAGTATAGGTAGTAGCTATAGGAGCCTCCAGTATAGGTAGCAGGTATGGGTGCCACTGCGGAGAGGGGAGCCGACATCATCCTCCCTCCACATGAGCCCCCCTTCTGTGGCGCCCCTGTAATGCTGGAGCAGCAGTCTGGTTGTAATTATTCACCCGATCGCTTGCTCCATGCGGCGTGTCTCCCGCCGGCTGCAGGCACCTCTTTGGCTGCCCGATCCTGTATGACGCGTATGTAATCATGCGTCATACAGGAAACAGGAAGAAGAGAGGAAGCGGCTGCGGGTGGGGACTTGCGGCATGGAGCGAGCGATCGGGTGAGTGATTACAACCCGACCACTGCTCAGGCCACACAGGGAGACAGAGAAGGGGGCCCATGTGAAGGGAGGAATGATGCTTCCCCCCCTCCCTCCTCACTGCTTCCTGGGGGGACAATTTGCCAATAACATACCTGGTACGTTATTGGCAGTTAAAGGACACCTGAGGTGAAAATAAACTGATTAGAAAACCAATTGTATCTATCCTCCTTCTCCTAAAAATGACTTTTTAAAATTATCCCATGGTTTTATTTTATATTTCAATCTAGTTTTTACTGTTTTACTGTTTTATTGTCTCTGCTCAATAACACTTTCTTTGAAGTATGCCAGAGCTGAAATCTATGAATTATTGACCCTTTTATCTCATTCCTGCTCTCAGAAGCCATTTACTGACAGGAAAGTGTTTTATGGCTGTAATTACTTATCAGTGAGGGTTATGCTATAGTCTGACCCAGTCCAACTCGGACAGAAACTGTCACTTGCATATCTGATGTTTAACTCTTTCAGGCAGAGAAAGAAAAAAAAAGGAACACAGCATCGTTATTTGTGTGCTAGGCACTGTACATACACATGTCTATCTCTTCATGTCACATGTCACCTTGGATGTCCTTTAAAGCCCTTCCCAGCTAACACGTACCTGGTACATGCTTGGCAGGGAAAGGGTTAAAAGCTTAAAGGGGAACTGAAGTAAGAGGTATATGGAGGCTGCCATATTTTTTTTCCTTTTACTCAATACAAGTTGCCTGGCAGCCCTGCTGGTCTATTTCTCTGCAGTAGTATCTGAATAACACCAGAAACAAGCGTGCAGCTAGTCTGGTCAGATCTGACTTTAATGTCTGAAACACCTGATCTGCTGCATGCTTGTTCAGGGGCTATGGCTAATAGTATTAGAGGCAGAGGATCAGCAGGAGGGCCTGGCAACTGGTACTGATTAAAAGGAAATAAATATGGCAGCCTCCGTATACCTCTTACTTCAGTTCCCTTTCAAAAATGTAGATTTAATGACTTTGTAAAGTGCTATGGAAAATGTCAGCGTTGTATAAATGCATCATCATTATCATCATCATCAGCATAATAATACTAATGTATCTCCTACAATATAGAATAATATTTTAAGGTGTCCATTGACAGTACAATGTTTAGTGAAGAATCTTATTTTCAACCAGATTATTCAGATCATATTGCATGAAAGCAAATAAGCTAATGGGGCCAATTGATCCTGAGCAATCACATTATCGATCATTTCCTTAAAGTGTACCCGAGGTGACATGTGACATGATGACATAAACATGTGTATGTACACACTGCAATACATATTAAAGGAGAACTTCAGCCTAAACAAGCATACTGTCTGTCATTAAGTTACATTAGTTATGTTAAGAGAACCCGAGGTGGGTTTGAAGAATATTATCTGCATACAGAGGCTGGATCTGCCTATACAGCCCAGCCTCTGTTGCTATCCCAAACCCCCCTAAGGTCCCCCTGCACTCTGCAATCCCTCATAAATCACAGCCACGCTGCTGACAAACAGCTTGTCAGAGCTGGCTGTGTTTATCTCTATAGTGTCAGTCTGCTGCTCTCCCCGCCTCCTGCAGAACTCCAGTCCCCACCTGCATCCCTTCCCTCCCTGCTGAATGGAGGGAAGGGATGGGGGCAGGGTCCGGAGCTATGCAGGAGGCGGGGGAGCAGCTGAGACCGACACTACAGATGTAAACACCGCCTCACAGCACGGCTGTGATTTATGAGGGATTGCAGAGTGCAGGGGGACCTTAGTGGGGTTTGGGATAGCAACAGAGGCTGGGCTGTATAGGCAGATCCAGCCTCTGTATGCAGATAACATTCTTTAAACACACCTCGGGTTCTCTTTAACTGAAATAGATAGGTAATATAATCTCTTACCCACCCTGTTTTAAAAGAACAGGCAAATGTTTGTGATTTCATGGGGGCAGCCATCTTTTTCATGGGGGCAGCCATCTTTTTGGTTGAAAGGAGGTGACAGGGAGCATGAGATACAGTTCCAACTGTCCTGTGTCCTGATCACCCCTCCCAGCTGCGCACGGTAGGCTTCAATCTCAAATTCAAAATAAAAAAAAAAACAATTTGTAACTAAAAAAGCAGAACTAGAACAACAACTTCAGGAATCCCATCATGCTTTGCACAGCATCAGGTGAAAAATGCCCGGGCAGTTTTCTTCTGTGCAGCTACAAATGACGCTTTGGTAAGAAAAGCAAAGTTCTGATGCTGTGAAACTGTTAAAGAAACACCAAGCCTTTTCAGTGCTGCTGAGTAGATTTTTAGTCCGGAGGTTCACTTTAATAATCAGGCTGTTTTACTTGTTTTGTTTTGCTGCCTAAAAGAGTGACTTTTTAGGCACAGAAGTGACAACGTCTGTCTTGTCGGTACCTTGTGGAGAATGTAGTAAATATCACTGATAAGCAAATTACAGCCGTCAAAGTTTTCCTGGCTGAATATACAGTAACTCCTGAGTGCAGGAAGATAGAAAAAGGCCAATAGTTAATGTATTTTCACTCAAGGACACTTAATAGGCTGCCACTGAGCAGAAATACCAAAACATTCAATCTACTTGTTTAAAGGTGTACCCACTTGAGGACCGCTGTGTTAAACCCCCCTAGTGACCAGGCCATTTTTACTAATGGGCCACTGCAGCTTTAAGGCCTCACTGCAGAGCCGCAAAACTCATCACACAAGCGATTTCCCTCCCCTTTTCTCACCACCAACAGAGCTCTCTGTTGGTGGGGTCTGATTGCTCCCCCATGTTTATCTTTTTGTAAGCATGTTTGTTCTTGTTGTTAAATAAATGTACTTATTTGTTTATTCATTTTCCCTCCCTCCTTCCTTCCCCCAGTCAGCCTATCACAGTGGATCGCTCCTGTGTCCCCCAGGGGGACAGCCGTGTCACACAGCTGTCCCCAGTACAGCGCTGCTGTAGATCACAGCACTGTACATAGTTATTAGACGGCAGTTTCGCTGTCTAACAGTCTCTGAGCGGCGGTCGCTTTAACATTAACGGCAAAGCCCCCATATATGATACAATCACCAAAATTGCATGGATTATAAAGGTGAGAAGTGGCTATTATGTAAAAAATAAAAAAATAAAAGTTAGTTGTTGATAAAATCGATTTTAAAATTTCAAATGAAAAAAGTATTTCTGATTAAAAACCCACCAAAACCCGCTGACTTTAGCGGTTAATAGCAAAGCACCCTTACATGCTAGATACACCAAATTTGCCAGATATGTTAAGAACAGTGGGAACAAGAGGAAAAAAGAACTTATAGTTATTAAGAAAATAGATTTTAAAGTTTCAAAGGAAGTTTCAAAGGAAAAAAGTATGCATGTAAATGCGGTATATACATTAACTGCCATTTACCGCATTTACATGTACACCCGTTTCCTTTGAATCTTTAAAATCGATTTTCTCAAAAACTATAAGGCCTTTTTGAAAAAAAAAATGTCCCCTTGTTCCCACTGTTCTACTACAAATGTGGTGTTTCTAACATGTAAGGGGGCTTTGCTATTAATTGCTAAAGTTGGCGGCTTTTCAGGTAATAATCACAGCTAAATCTGTGATCACAAGCCGGATTTGGATCACGATCATGGGTGCATTTGGGACTCAATCCGTTATCAATAGCCACTGACAGTGACAAACAACCGCCAATCCCATCTTAGGCCCAGTGCACACCGAGCGGTTTTTGGAGCGATCCGCCGGCCGCATCCGCCTGGAAAAATGCTTGGCTAATGTATTGCAATGGGATGGTGCACACCGGCGGTTTGAGGTTTTTGCCAAGCCGCAAACTCGCCTCCTGCTGCGCGTTTGCGGTTTGCTAAAAAACCTCAAACCGCCGGTGTGCACTACACATTGAAATACAATAGCCAAGCGTTTTCACTGGCTGATGCGGCTGGTGGATCGCATACAAAATCCGCTTGGTGTGCACCCGGCCAAATATCTGCTCTCTGCTCCCAAAACCGCTAGCGTTTTGACGATCTGCTAGCGGTTTTGGTGTGCACTGGGCCATACTATTTCAGAGTTGCCTTTCAGGTCTCATCCACTAGAGGGTTCTGAATACACTGTGAGCAAAGTAAATGTATAAGGTTGGATGGTGTGCCCATACATGATATAATCCTGGTACAAAAGTCATCTATTTCGCACTGGAAATCTTGTATTTGCTGCCACCACTCTCCAGGCGAAAAGACCTCGAGCTAGCTATTCCTCCTATTTTTACCCCACATCTAACACACTCTAACTCTCTGTCAATAACCCTTTCCACAGTCCTACCTTATGTGTCCCTCCCCCACCCTTTAGATTGTAAGCCTTGGCAGGTCCTCCCCCTTCCCTTAGTGTGTCCTTCTTAATTTTACTACCCCAGCAATGACACCTTCTCCTGGACTAACTCGTACTTGTTTTGCTGGGTCTCTGTAAACTGCATTTTATACCCTGATTGTATGTATAACCTTGTGCTATGTTGTATAACCGTTTGCTACCTCTCTGTCTGTCACCCCTTAATGCAATGTATGTATCCCTATTTATTGTCCAGCGCTGCGTAATATGTTGGCACTTTATAAATACAATAAATAATAATAATAATAATAATAAATGGAAGAAACGATTATTTGCACCCTAACGTGCGAATCAACAATGCTGTATTTAAACTTAAGCATATAAACATTGCAGCAGTTGCATGGTCTGTAGACCCTTGCAACCACCGTTGCCCACACTCCATCAATTACCAGATGCTGCCCCACTTTGTGAGAGGCACATACCCCCAATAAATGGGGTCCGCGACACAGTTCTAAATTTAAATTAGGGCAGGTGGGTAGGAAGCTCACCAGTCCTTTTAAGAATGCCACTAGACAGATGTTCACCTCAGCATTTATACCACCTAACTTTGACACCTCGATGGATCCAGGTACCATACCAACTGCCAATCCTGATACTCCTCTACAGAGTCCCGTGTGATTGGACGGGTAACTCCAGCATCCCCAGAGATAGTATCTTCCAGAAGGCAAGACAAACTTCCTAAGTGTCAGCACCTGAACTACAGATAACAGCAGCCAGCACACAGTAGCAATCACATTGGCTCACATTGATCACAGGGTCAGGAGACAATGAAATCAGCTCCTGACCGACTCATGGAGCTATGCTGTCATAGTAACAACAGAGCTGCCGGGTTTCATTGATGGGAGATCAGCGCAATCAGCAGTAGCGGCTGGTCTGTGCGGCGTGACGTTGGTGACTCCTGTTTTCGGCCAGAGACTGTTGGTCCAGAAATGGTTAAAGTAAATAATAGTGTGAAGGATAGCGGAATAGCCGCCGCGCAGTGGCGTAGCTAAGGAGCTGTGGGCCCCGATGCAAGTTTTACATGGGCCCCCCAAGCACACTATACATAACAATTGATGCGTCACACCAAAATCTGACAATGGCAACTACAGTGTCAGTGGTGCAAGAAGGGGATGGAGAACAGCTTGTTAATGATTACTAGTATTTAAAGTATCTATAGAAGTTATTATTATGAGCACAGGACCAATAGAGAGCTAATACTGTAGTTGAGGAAGGGCCTTTCAGGGCCCCTCTTGCCCAAGGGCCCCGATGCGGTCGCTACCTCTGCACCCCCTATTGCTACGCCCCTGCCGCCGCGTGCTCTGACGGCGACTGTTTCCGTGTCTAGTACGGCGGTTTACGCGCGGCGACATGTGTCTGATCTGGTTCAGCCTTCCTGTGCACACAGGCTGAGGGATACGCGCGCACGCGGAGAGGCAGAAGCTTTATGGGAAGCAGAGACGGATCAGCTGACTCCCTTGGTCAGCTGATGCGAGGATGAATGCGGATTGGCTGGAAGGGACTGGGCGGCGCTGATTAGCGCTGCACTATATAACCACTCGTCCCTCAGTCTCACGTTGTCTGCCGTTGCAAATGCTTAATGTGTTAGCACACAAACCTCAGTCAGATCCTACAGTGTGTTAGAACCAGGACGGACCTGGGAAATCACACTGAGCTAGATTACTCTCACTTGTCATGTTATGTTATGCTGTAGACTAGTTCCAGGGTTTTGCGACAACGGACCTCACACCCAACCTTAGGAAACTGTCTCAATGCTATGTTATGCTATAGACTTGTTCCGGGGTGTTGTGACTACGGACCTCACACCCAACCTTAGGAAACTGTCTCAATGCTATGTTATGCTATAGATTAGTTCCGGGGTGTTGTGACTCTGGACCTCACACCCAAGCTTAGGAAACTGTCTCTATGCTATGTTATGTTATAGACTAGTCCTGGGGTGTTGTGACTACGGACCTCACACCCAAGACTAGGAAACTGTATCAGTGTTATGTATGCTAGTTCCAGGGTGCTGTAACTACAAACCTCACACCCAAGACTAGCACTGTGTATCTGTACTACTTTTGCCCGCCACTAGGGTGTAGAGAGCCAGGATCTCTCATCCAGTAGGGCAAGTTTGTTCAATTAGCAGCAGGGCTTCCTGCAACCTAGCCCAGGCCCCTCTCCTAGGGAGCCTTTGGCTTATAGGGATTCACCCACAGTCTGGGGTGAATTCCCTACATCTTCCGACCTCCAGTTCCACTGGTGGTTCTCGCTCAAAGTGTTACTGTTATTCCATACACTCATATCTCAGGTGTCCAGAGGTTAGACATACCTGGATTATTGGTGATTCTGCAGATCATCCATAATCTGGTGTATATCTGCATTACGGGTGATTCTGCAGATTGCCAATAATCAGATTCTCTCTGCGTGTTGACACCGATCGTTACAAATAGTCATTATAATATAAATGATGATGTTGTTGTTGTTGATAATGATAATAAGGTAATAATGATATTATTAACTAGTAAAAAGGCCCGCCCATTAAAAAAAGGGCGCTAGGCCACAGCTGTGACCGCCCTGCAATATGCGCATCACTGCGACCCCGCATACACGACCTCGTCTCACGTGTGTGCATGAGCTGCATGTGTCCATCCACAACCGCTGCCCAAAGTCCACCCACATGCTGCACATGTGCTCCAGGCACAACGGATGCACGACATAGGGACAGCGGACAACGCAGGGTCATGGGTTTAATTATATAGCTTTCCATGAAAAAATGTATGCGTGCTCAAACACCAAATTTAAGCCTAGCAAGTCTGGCTTTGAAAATCTGGCCTAATTGGCTATTCATGAGGTAATGCTCATGCAAATGTGCATTTGCTTTCACATGCCAAACTATGCAGGGTCAAAAAACCAATGCCGCAAATCAGTCGCCCTGCGGGAATTAGTTCATGCTACATTAGCACTATCCAGGAGCGCCACGGGGAGGCTTCCCAATGCCCCCATGCAACTGGGGGGGGGGGGGGGGGGGCACGTGGTCCCAGGCTCTCTCACTGCCTGGGAACCACAGCGGCACCCCAGAGGGGGATGCTGGGTGGCGCAGGCGACCCCCCCAAGCATGGCCAGCGCCGGGGAGAGCCGTCCGCACCCACCTCCCAATATTAAAAACAGGCACTTACCTTAATTATATAGGATAATATAGTTGACTTAATCATGTATAGATTTTTTATTACAGGTTAATTATCCTTATTGGCTGTAATTATTCATTATTATTGTTGATATTAATATTATTATTTAGATTTATTAATTAGAATTGAAGATATTTCTGCCTGAATGTCTATAATTTACAGCCAAGCTATAAGGTACAACCGGATTTGTTCTGACAGGATGGACAGAGACAAGCACCTGGATCACATTAAGAACACTTTCATTAAACAAGGTTACAGTCCTCCCATGGCTGAGGCCCAAATCAGGAAAGCCAGCAACATCCCCAGGACTGAACTCCTGAAATATAAGCAAAACCAGAAAGAGGAACGTGTCCCTTTGGTTGTCACCTACAACCCACACCTGGAAATCTTAAGGAGGATTGCTAAGGAACTTCATCCCATTTTACACAAGGATCACAGACTGAGGAAGATATTCCCTAAACCTCCACTCTTGTCATATCGGCAACCACACAATCTAAAACAGATGATTGTCAGGAGTTCTTTGAATAGGCCTCAACAAAACGGAACATCACCCTGCCGACAAAAAATATGTGGGACCTGCAGACACATTTACTCCACTGACAGGGTAACGATACCAGGTTCACAACAGGAGTACAGAGTACAAGGTAAATTTTCCTGTGGGTCCACCAATCTGGTATATCTGATCATGTGTGCTAAATGCCCCAATGTTCTGTACGTGGGAGAAACTGGACAAACTCTGCGCAAACGTATGAATGGACACAGGCACACTATTAATGATACCAAATCTGGACTCCCAGTTGCTACCCACTTTCGGTCCAACGGACACAGCATGGATGATCTTCGTGTCACTGCCCTGAAGGGTGGCTTCAAAACATCAAATGACCGATTAATAGCAGAAACAAAATTTATAAATTGGTTCAAAGCTGTGCAGAAGGGTTTGAATAAGGACAACAACTTTCTATATTGGTATGAGATTGATGATATATGAACTGTCTCAGCCACTCTAGCTGAACTTGTGAACTAAGAATTTACGATACCTCTGGGTCAATCCTAATACCAGGTCTGTGAGCAATGAAGTAAACAAGGATCCTTATCTTACCCCATTTAGATGGTCTGTTTGTATTAAGGCATCTTAATGACGTATTTATGCTTGAAAAAAATATCTGTTTTCCCTTTTGATGTTGCATGTATATAAGCTGTCTGTACCACCAGCTTGCAAACTAACAGGATGTAAACCTGACGAAGGCTGCAAGGCCGAAAGCTTGTTTATTCTTATTCATTTGTGGTTAGCCAATAAATGGTATCATCCTGATTTAAAACTTCTTGCTTTTACTGATGGCTAACACGGTACAATACCCTACTGCTACTACTATGCCTGAATGTGTCAGAGTTGTTAAAAATTGTAATAATAAGTGCAACAGTCATAAAAACAATCCTAATACAACAATAGTACAAATTATAATTAATTTAATGTAGACTTAGTCATCAGAATTTTAGATGTTGCTTTGCTGTAGGGTAAATATAAATATAAATCTATAAAAGAAGTATTACACATTATAATGATGATTCTAGTTATGATAAACTACTACTACTACTACTACTAATAATAATAATAATAATAATAATACTTGGTGTTGGTATTATTTACATATTTATTTTTTTAAGGTTTTCTATTCAATTCTTTATCATAGGTTACATTATTATTTTGGATATTGGCAATTATTAAAGGGATAAGTTAAAAAAACATATTTTTAGAAAGACTAGCTGAACAGTTGGGCCACCTGGGGACACTCCCATTCTCGTTTACTCTTTGACTTTCTTGGGAAATAAAACAGACTTATTATGAACATGAAAGCTGAAGTTTGTAATTAAGCTTAGCAGGTAATTAAACCTCCCCGGTTGCTTTTGTCTAAATGATACAAACGTTTCATAATACTCCCTGGTTGGCTTTTAGCTGGAGTCTCTCAGGTCCTCTCTGTCTTGTCACTCTGTCTGGTAGGATTAGGCCAGGCAACGGGAATTGACTCCAGTGGGATGTCATTATGTAATGATGATAATAATAACATGACTTATGATATGGAGGCCACAAAGGGCATCATTAATGCTGTCATTGTGTCGTGCTGTTAATTGCTCTTTTCAAGTCTTCAGAGGGTTTTTTTCTCTATTTTTTCCAGCATTATCTAATTCGAAATTTTGAATAATAGAGATTAAACTTTCAAAGTTATGCTATCTTTTAGTATTATTGATACATATATAAGAACTATTGTTTAAAAATCCAAATCACAGAGTACCTGTCACTGCAAAAGTTAGTTTGGCCAGGTAGAAATTCTCTAATAAAGGAGGCATTATGGGCCTAATTCACTAAGGTTTAGAAAACGTATGTCTTCCAGCCAACCGATCCTTTATTTATTATACAATTGTTTTCATTAGGTTGCTAAGTTTTGCAAACCCTTCCTGGTCATAGATTGATGAAAAATATGGACATTAATGGTTGTGCAATTTCATCCACATAGCTGCACACATTGTAAGATTTTTTATTTTTACACTCATTTACACTCAGGCCCTTGTAAAGGCAAAAAACCCTTACAAGGCATGGACCAATTAGCTTTAAAAGGGAAAAAATTCCTTACCAACTCCAGGTGGCAATCAGATCAAATCCGTGGACCATGCACCATGGATGGATATACAATATAACTACTCCCTGTGGTAGAACCCTTTCCTAAATAAACGGGCTAAACATTTTTCCTCCATGCGCAGATCATGTCTTTAGTCCTTTGCACAAGCCTAGGGACAAAAATGTCATCTGACAACCTTTATATTGCACTCTGATGTATCTATACATGTTAATTAGATCTCCTCTAAGGTGTCTTTTCTACAGAGTAAATAAGCCCAGTTTATCTAATCTTTCTTGGTAAGTGAGACCTTCCATCCCTCAAATCTAATTTGTTGCCCGTCTCTGCACCTGCTCTAAAACTGCAATATCTTTCCTGTAATGTGGTGCCCAGAACTGAATTCCATATTCTAGATGTGACCTTACTAGAGAGTTAAACAGGGGCAATATTATGCTAGCATCCCGAGTTTTTATTTCCCTTTTAATGCATCCCAAAGCTTTACTTGCTTTAGTTGCAGCTGCTTGGTATTGGATATGATTACTTAACTTGTTTTTGATGAGTACTCCTAAGACTTTCTTCAAATTTGACGTCACCATCTGTATCCTGTTTATTAGGTATGGTGCTAGACCAAAACCATGGCTTTGCATTTTTAAACATTTAATTTTATTTGCCTGTTATTTGCCCACATAGCCAACCTATCCAGATCCTGTTTGCAATATGACACTATCTTCCTGAGAGTTGATAATTCTGCACAATTTTGTATCATCTTCAAAAATAGTAACATTACTTTCTACCCGTGATGAGCACAAATTTCCCATAATTGTAATTTTGCATCCTAAATAGCAATTATGATTCAAAATCGTAATGCACCATTTTGGGGAAAAGCTTAATTAGTTTTGTTAGTAAACGTAATCAGGAGCCACAATTTTGTGTAATTTCCGCATCATTTTGCGACAAATTTAGCAGGTAATAGCAAGCCCCCATACATGCCATTGTCACAAAAATTGTTGCATTTGTTAAAGAGAAGCGTGGAAACAAGTGATTTTTTTTTATTAAATGCCATGTAGGTTTTGAGAAAATAATTTTGGAAAATGCAAAGGGAAAATGTTTTTTTTACAAAAAAAATATAATTAAAAAAAACATTTTTCCCTTGCATTTTTAAAATTGATTTTCTCAATTTTGAACAATTGTTTTTTTTTTACTTGTGCAATGGATACAGAGGCGCCAGCAGAATAAAAAACATGAAACGATTTAAAAAAAAGTAAAATCAGGGGGGTAAGGGTGGACTTACCTCCCCAGAAAGTCAAACACAACCAATGTGATTGGTAAAGACAAAATTTAATTTGTACTCCAAATAAAACAATTGCAACGCGTTTCGCGGGTCTCACGCCCACTTCCTCAGGCAAAATACAAAAAGGAGTAACTCAGACGTTGTGCAGTTAGATGCAGCGCCTCTGTGACAGAGTGGTTGCCTGACATCTGGCAACCCATGTTTGTGAGTATATCTCTATTTGCTATTACATTTATACTTGAATATCATCAATAATACACTATTGGGGGCTCCTGGTTGTTTGTGCTTTTTTCTGTTTTACATGTTTTTTTTTACTTGTTCATACTCTTCTCCTTAACATACTTAGCTATTTTGGTGACAATAGCACATATGGGGGTTTTGCTATTAACCGCTAAAGCTGGCACAAAATTACGCAAAAATTACACACAATCATGAATGGGTTACATGAGTTAAATTGAATCTTCCAATTCTAATTACATATGTCCTTAATTGTGAAAAATTATGTTAAATTTTGTGTAATCGTATTTAGCAGATTACGATCATCTCTATTTTTTACTTCATCTACTAGGTCATTAATAAATAAATTGAAGAGTACTGAACCCGGCACTGACAGTTGTGTGCTAACACTGCTAACAGTCACCCATTTTGAATATGGCCCATTGACCACAATTCTTTTCTTTCTGTCCACTAGCCAGTTAACTATCGGTGCACACAGACTCTTCCCCAGTGCCTGCATACTTAACTTTTGCACCAGATTGTTGTGGGGGACAGTATTGAAGGCCTTTGCAAAGTCCAAGTATATTACATTTAAAACTTTGATAGTCCTTTTTGTATTTTTACCTTTTATGTATTTTCTAGAAAAATATTTTTTCCCAGCTATTTTGATTATCTTACTTAGTTTCTCTTTCCAACAGTGTAAAACAGGACACTCTGACCCCCCTCCCCCCCCCCAAAAAAAAAAAACCCAAAATAAAACAAACAACAAATACCAAACCTTTCAAATCCCCTTTGAATGTTCAGTAATATTGAAATGTGGAAACTTCTTGCCTGGTCCCCGTTGTCAGTGTGGTGTCACAGCCACCAGTTGGGTGACTGGAGATTCTTGTCAGAATCTGGACATCATGGCCTCCAGCTAGCACAGGGTGTAGATGGGGGGTTACGTTGGTAGGGGAGGGAGGTTTGACCCTCAAGTGTGAGAAATCCATTAAGATAAATATAAGGGTTTTTTTTCTGTGAGTGGAGCAGACAACAAACTGTTAGGGTGAAACACAGGCATTAGTGAACGTGAACTTTAATGATGCCAAACGTTTGCATTATTGTATTATTACGCACTTATATAAAACTGACATTCTGTATAGTAAGATATAGAGTTCATTAACCAGTTTATATTGATCATTGTCCCTCACGAGGGCTCGAAGTCTAATTTCTCCTCCACAGTCATATTATAGATAGGAGAGGCGAGGGAGACAATCAGCACTGCTTCTATTGCTATTTAATCCAGAGTGCGGTGGAACACATGTAAACAATACAAGACAGTGTATCTTCAAATTGTGGCATCAAAAATATTCATTCAACATAAACATGCATGAACATACCATTGTCTGAGATGGTGTGGTGACGGTGGGTGCTGGGCAGAGATAGCCTTACGGCCGTTTCACGCAAAATTTGCGCTTCTATCTGAGCCTCCGTAGAAGCGCAGATTTTGCATGAAACGGCCATAAGGCTATCTGTGCCCAGCACCCACCGTCACCACACTATCTCAGACAATGGTACGTTCATGCATGTTTGTGTTGAATGAATATTTTTGATGCCACAATTTGAAGATACACTGTCTTGGATTTTTTACATGTGTTCCACCGCACTCTGGATTAAATAGCAATAGAAGCAGTGCCGATTGTCTCCCTCTCCTCTCCTTTATTGTATTGCAACTTCTAGTTCTAATCAATCAGAGCACGCTATCAATACCAGAAGTGTGGATGAAGAGGTGTGTGTTATATGCTATATCCTTCCAAATTCAGCGCAAATATTGTAGTGCCGACGCTTTTCTTCTTCTGTCACAGATATTACAGATAGGGTTGCTCATAGGCAAAACTACGAGTAGCACTTACTGGCCGTGGGAGAGGGGGGTTAACTTACCCATGCCATCCGCCTTTAGCCGGTGCGCTCCACTCTAGTTCCACGTTGCATTCCACATCACGTTCCATGTCACTCCCATGCTTCTTCCTTCAACCCAGAAGAAGGAAGCAGAGACCTGGAACACAATGTGGAACGTGAGAGGAGCGCATCGGCTACAGGTGGTTGTGTGGGCAAGTTAACCCCCCTTCTGCTGCCAGTAAGTGCTACTTGTACTTTTGATTACAAGCAACCCTCATTATAGATAAGGCCCTGTTAGAGGGGTGAGCCAATTTGGAAGACCATACAAACTCCTTGTACTGGCCAGATTTCAAACCTGCTAACCCAGCTCTGCAAGGCAATAATGTTAAACACTGAAAGGGAAGATCCGCGCTGGAAATATAAAACAAACTGCACTTACATGGGGCTTTTTCCAGCTCCTGGCAGTCGATCTGTGCCCTTGTAGCAGCTCCTGCATCTCCCGGTGTCCAGCGGTGAAGAAGCCGACCTCGCCAGGTCGGCTTCCGGGTCGGCTTCATGTGCGCTCCATGGTGCGGGTCACGTGGTGTACGTGACGTCATCGGGTACCTACTGCACAGGGGCAGTAGTTCTGCACCTGCGCAGTAGAGACCTGATGACGTCACGTACACCACGTAACCCGCGCCGTGGAGTGCACTGGAAGCCGACCCGGAAGTCGACCTGGCGAGGTCGGCTTCTTCACCGCTGGACACCGGGAGATGCAGGAGCTGCTACGAGTGAACAGATCGACTGCCAGGAGCTGGAAGAAGCCCCAGGTAAGTGCAGTTTGTTTTATATTTCCAGCGCGGATCTTCCCTTTAAGACCTGTACACATTTGTAATAAAAGTTATTTGACATGAATAGACTCACTAATATTATCCATGTTTCAGAATTCTAGTGGCTTGTTTATGCAGGAAAAACTGCCATATGTATTTGTTTCAGTTCATGATACGTTTGAATGTGCTGTGCAAATTTCAGTGTAAAACTGTGTTGTTGGAGTACCACTTTAAATATTACTCTGTGACTTTTTAACTAATGAAAATGTTCATTTGAGACAGTGAAACATTCACAAGATTGCTTACATGTTCTTTTTGCATCAAGGACATTTCAGATTCATATTTAAGTGAGTTTATTCGAAGCCCCTATATACTTCAGTATGCATTTAATTGATGTAGACTTTTACTGGTGTGCTTTGCTGGGTAAAAATGGTCGACTCTATTTCTGGAAAAGGACAGACAAATTCCAGACTAATCGGCAGAGAGACACATTATCAGAAATGTTCATCATGAAAGATATAGAATTAAATATTTTTAGTATTTAAAAGTTCTAATGTCTGGGGCAAATAAGTCAAACAGCAGGTCAGAGAGAAAGGAGATCAGAGTCTGAAGAAAAACAAAACCATGGTGTTCCAGAGGAAAAACACAAAGTCAGCCCAGAGCCCATCCTTTGCACTCAATGACTGTGACATCAGCAGAACTAACAAATATACCTACCTTGGTCTGGGAATCAACCAATATGGTAGCCTTAAATCAGCCATAGAGGCCCTAAAAGCCAAAGCTTGCCAAACATTCTATGCCATCAGGAAAGAACTGTACCACCTCAAACCAGTCTTCGACAGTGTCATCACCCCAATCCCACTCTACGGAGGCGAAATATGGGGCCCCATCACCTACCCAAATCAATCAAAATGGGAATCTAGCCCTTCAGAAATATTCCACCTGGAATCCATGTCTATTGGAGTACCTCAAACAATGCCTGTCGAGCTGAGTGTGGTAGATAGCCATGACAGCTTGAGATACAGAAGAGAGTGTTCTATTGAGTCCACCTACAGAGCAGCAGCCTGACTCACCCCACTACAAAGCCCTGTTGCACAATGAAAACCAAGAAACGTCATGTGCCCTGATAGAAGTGGTCAACTCTCTGCTCCCTCCAAACCCAGACCCACAGGTCCTATGAAGAGCCCAGATAAAGCACACCACAGCCAAGAGGAAACATATGTAGATAAATGGAGAAGTGAAATAAAACAGTCACAAAAGCTAACCATATACCAGTCTCTACAGAGAGAATGTAAAATGGCCCCATATCTGGAAAATCTCCAAAACTCCCAAGAGAGGAAAATCCTGAGCATCTACAGACTAAGTGCTCACAACCTCTAAATCGAATGTGGGAGACAGAGACAGACATACAAACCCAGGGAGGAGAGACTTTGCCAACACTGTGAGCAGAAGACCCTTGAGGACGAGAATCACTTCCTGCTGCACTACCCCAAATATACTGATACCAGGGAAACCTTCTTCAAGAAATTGATGGAACTATTTCCAGACTTTCACACATTAGAGGATGAGCGAAACCTCTACATCCTACAAGGAGAAGAAGAATAAACAGTGACAATCGCTGCACTCTTTGTCACAGCATGCCACAGACTGAGAGGAGCATAAATAAACTATAAACCTAAAAATGTCCTTGAACTGCTAACCCACTGTACCCCTACACCACCTTGTTCCATGTCCCCTATTCCACCCTGCTTAAGCAATGCCTGTATGAATCTTGGTCATGCCAATAAAGCTATATTTCATTGATTTGGTTTGAAAGGAATGTAGACAAGATGGCTGGTGACATCCATTTTTAATGAACTGTGTCGAAATTGACCCGATTAGCAAATGTCAGTATGTGTAAACATCTAAAGACTACGTAAATTCCCACAAATGGGTTGAAAAAGGAATGGGTAAATACAAAATATTATGTCCTGAATCCTGATTAAAATCTCAGGTATTCAATACAAGATAAAGAGTGGCACGTGGAGATTTCAGCCAATCAGAACCAGAGCTTGAGAAAAATTCCAAATTATTTAGTCATATTGATAGTAGCAAAAAAGTTTCTGTACCGTGTTAGTCAAGCAAATTATATAGGTAGAAAAAACGTTTTGTAAAAAATTATCCCTTTTAATGGCTATCAGTTAGGCATTAAAAGGTATTATTTTTTACAAAACGTTGTTTTTTCTACCTATATAATCAGTCATATTGAAAAATTACTATAAAAATAGGAGCTGAAGCTCATAGCACATCATAGCCACCAAATCTCTCCTGAAAGACACCTACTCAGCTACAAGCCTGAAGCTACCTTTCCACACGTGGTTCTAGAAGCTGAAGAGATGGCAGAGAAGGGGTAATATGCTTAATGTTCTGGTGATTTACTTTATTAGTTTTTCAGCGTTAGGTTCCATTAAAATGTTAGCAAGAAGTTCTGTTAAAAGTTATTTTTATGCTATTTTTTCAAGAAGATTACTACACGTTTTTACGCAGCTACTAATGCAGATAAGACTACTTTTGATCCTATTCTACACAACACAACTGTTATATTTTTTGGAATGTACTTAGAAGATTGATGATCGCTTGGCTATAAAGACCTGATGAGATGGAATACTGCTAGAAGGAAATGCTACTTGGAACTGTTCATATTTTGTATATATGCTGTATGATAAGCAAATACAATTTTTATATAAAATCAAATACTGTGTGCTCTGATTCATTTCAAGGTATATCATCAAGCTACTGTATATCGTCAATCTGTAATTACTGTTATAGGGGGTTCAGACCCTGCTATGCCACATTTTGTGATAGCAATGCTTTAAAGTGTACCAGAGACCAAAATAAAAATTTTATATATACCTGGGGCTTACTCCAGCCCCATGCGCACAGATCGCTCCCATGACGCCGTCCTCTGCAGCCTGCAGCTCCAGTATTGGGTCCCGTTAGTTCTGCCAGTTTGCGCAAGAGGAAGCACGCTCTCTAAGTATCTCTCCGGCGGCCGGCAGGGACGGATCTAGATTAAGTTGCCCCAAGTTGCGCCCGGGGCAAGGTCAGGTTTTGGCGCCTAAACTGCTATTCCCCATCCAAATTTTGCCGCCTTTTTAAGAATTACACAAACTGCGCCTGGGGCAAGAGACCCGCTTGCCCCCCCCTAGATCCGTCCCTGGCGGCCGGAACACTTTTCAGTCAGGTCATTGACATGTCTGTTTGTCTGCACTATAGACTGCAATCTTCTGAGACAGATTCAGACTATGCCTTCTTCCCTGCAGACTGAACAGAGTAGGTTGCAATTACATCACCTGCAGCCACCACACCCACAGGGACAGAAAACTGACCTGTAGTCCCTCTGCTTCTGGTCATGTGATTAAAATTTTAACATGAGAGGTTTAGGTGCAGATGACTCATTCAAAAAATGTAATACTTTAGTCACCCCCAGTTGTCCATACACTGCACATGTGTGGTCCAGCTGCATGAGCACCCCTATCTCTCTCCCATCGCTGGTATGGTTCTGCACCTTCGCAGTAAATGCTCCTGGGCAACTGGAGCGTGATTGGGGAGGGGTGCAGAAGTGCAGTAAGTCAGCGGAGGATCGAGGTGGCCCCGGAAGGATGGCGATGGAGCCTGAAGGGGGTAGAGGAAGCCCCAGGCGTGTATAAATGATTTTTTTCTAAAGCGTTTTTATACTCTGACAAAATATTCAATAAAAATGTGTTATCCTACTTTTTATAATGCATACAATTATCATATTTGCTTCTGTGCACAAGTATTATTACTCATTTAGAAATTATAAGTTCCCAAAGTTCAGTTTATTTACTTTAAAAGCTGCTGGTGCATTTTATTCATAACTGTTGTATTTCTATTGTAAATGCAGCAATGATTTCTGAGCAGTGTTTCAGTTCAGGGCTGGTTAGGAGAAGTTTCTGCACAGTCAGAGAATGTTTACTTAATTGTATCAAGTGAAGAATGTAAACACAAGATAAGCTTATCACCAGTTCCCATGCGGCAGGAGAAAAAGGTCAGTCCTATGATTTAACCCTTTGAATGCTGTTTTACTAAAAAAAAAAAAAAAATGTGTAAATGTGTTCGTATATTATTTGCTGTAAATAATCTTTTAGAGCGAAGAAGAAATGCTGGGTTTCATTCCACTTTAATCTAAGGTTTCCTTTGAGTACTCTGCTAAGTTATTCAATGACAGTTTAGATGTGTGCCCAGAGATGGCCTTTAAGGTATTTGTTTTAGCTTTTAAACAGCCTCAGGTCATATTATGGCATTCTGCATCATCACATTAGCATCATTACCCCAGAGATATTCCCAACAGACCATCTCACTGTATAAAAGCAGCAGAGGATTTAAGGTAGAAATCATTATCCGAAGCCGTGCAACAAGAACCACACAAAGCAGGGTAACGGAGCTCTCTAACACCTCTCAATATGATTTTCTTTCTATAGGATGGATTCAGATATAAAGCACAGCTGAAGTGAGAGGGGATATGGCGGCTGACATGTTTATTTCCTTCTAAATAATGCACATTGCCTGGCTGACCTGCTGATCCTCTTTCTCTAAATACTTTTAGCCATAGACTCTAGTCTAGATAAACAAAATTTGCTTTAACCACTTCACAACTGAGGGATTTTACCCCTGAAACATCAGAGCAATTTTCATCTTTCAGCGTTCCTTCCATTCATTCGTCTATAACTTTATCATTACTTATCACAATGAAATGAACTATATCTTGTTTTTTTACAATAAATCTGCAGTCTGCCTACTTCCTGCTTTCATGGAAGCAGACATAGGGCTTGATTCACAAAAGAGTGCTAACTGTTAGCACGGCCGTTTTTGCGCGAATTTTCGCATTGCGCGCCATCGCGAATTTTCGCGTGAAATGATAACGTTTTCGTGCGCAAACGTGAATTTTCCCACAAAATCGATATTGTTTTTGCGTGAAAATTTGCGTTTGCGCGCAAAAACGGTATCGTTTTGCGCAAAAATTCAGGATCGCACGCAATGCGAAAATTGGCGCGAAAACGGCCATGCTAACAGTTAGCACTCTTTTGTGAATCAAGCCCATAGAGTTAACATCCTGTGTTTACAAATTAGCTACTCTGCCATGGCAGTCAGCTGACCCAGTTGCAAGATCAAATTACACTGGTGATTAGCAATAGATGAGGGGGAATTCGACAGGCTTAATCTCTAAATACATACAGGGTGGATATCTCTATGTTTTTGATATATAAATCGTCACAACTTTGGTGATAAAACTTGGCAAAATTCAGATGCACTGACTCCACCTCCAGAGATCCCTCAAGGTTGCTGCCACACTGATGTGTACACACTCAGTGCATAAACATTGAATAGAAATACTCTCAGTGGGTATAATCAAATGTCCAATTTATTTCAAATAAAAGATAGCCAATGCTGAATGGGGTGGGGGTGTCGGTGGGAAGGATTGTGTATAACTCACCCAATCGCACTCTCCGGCGGCAATCTCCATGTCATGTGACACGCTTTGAGTCCTATGAGAGAAAAGCGCTATAGAAATGTTATTGTTGTATTGCTCTTGTTAACCCCTTCGGGACCAGCTTCCTACCCCCCCCCCCCCCCCCTAAGGATCAGGCATTTTACATGCGGGGGAGGGGGGCACGTTTTAGGGGGTCAGGCAGTCGGATCCCTGCTGGGGTTTGCTGGGCTGTGTGTCCCCCCTGCCTACAGATGTCCCGCCTTTCCCCAGCAGCCTTTACTCACCTCCCAGGCTCCAGCAATGAGCAGCTGTAGACACCTCCGTTCTCACTGGCTTCCCCGTTCGTACTGACGCTAAGTTCCGGGTCGCGGCTGACGTCATCAAGCTGGGACTCGGCACTTAGCGTCAATACAACAGGGATGCCGGCCAGAGCGGAGGGGAGCGCCGATTGTCAGGGGAATGGCAGGAGGGTGAGTGGATCCTCTTCTTCCCCCCCCCCCCCCTCTGCAGCTCTGTAAGGGATCACTATGATCCGCTAGTTATATGACAGCTTAATCTCCCCTCTCCGGTGCGCACCATCGCGTTGGGATGGTTCGTTATCGTGGACGTTGAATCTACGTCCAGTCAGAGAGGCAGCACCACCTGCTGGACGTAGATTCAAACAACGTCGGTCCCCAAAAGGTTAATGACAGCCGTCAATGCCGTGGAGATTGCCGCTGAGTGTGATTGGGTGAGTTACTTTTCTTGTACTTGCTCTGCACATATTTTCCTAAGGGTGGGCGGGAGGATGAAGGGAAGAGCAGCAGAACCCAGACAGGCCAGCTTCATAACGGCTGCAGGCTGTAGTTTGCCCATTACTGCCCTAGCCCTTAAAGCATTAATTCCTCCTCCTAGCTTGTCTATTAATAGCAGAGGTAAACAGTGAGTGAACTATGGCATTACTCACACAATGATCAAACTTGATGTAACTATCCCAAAGAAATTCCCTTTGAAAAAGTTAATCACGTGACCCAGAGATTCCTCCAGCAAGCATGGAGCTGATTCATGTAAGCAACTAGCAAGCCACTCCTACTCTCCCTGCTGATGAAATATGAACTCTCTTCAGCCAGCACTGCAGTGCAGGGGTGGGAATTTTTTTTTTTAATACACAAATCTTTATTTAACAAAAGCAAAATTAATACAGCCAACTATAATTTCAAAAGACGTGGTTCACACACTTCACATTCCTATAATTGTAGTGTAACATTTCAAGTAGAAAGTTTGACTGACGTCTTACTAGATCACTGAAATGCTTGTTTCAGGTGTGTAATCCAGACACTACTGATTCCAGAAAGATCAGAAGCATGTCAGGTAACAGGTATTGTTTAAAAGAAAATAAATATGGCAGCTTCCATATGCTTCTCACTTCAGGTTCTCTTTAAAGTGAACCCAAGGTAAATATAAACTAATGAGATAAGCAATTGTATTTATCCTCATACTTCAAAAACTGACTTTTTTTTTAGATATTCCATGACATCATTTTATATTTCAACATTTACAAAGTAGATTGATTATTTTATTGTCTTTGCTCAATGACAGTCTGTTAAGTGTCCCAGAATTAAATACATGGGGCTTGATTCACAAAGCGGTGCTAACCTACTTAGCACGTCTAAAGTCTTTAGACGCGCTAACCAGGTTAGCACTGGTTTTCTCAATCAGATGGGGCGCTAAGTACCGCGTGCAAAGTTTTGCGCGCACAAAGTCCCATAGGCTTTAAAGGGCACTTTGCGCGGAGCGGTGCAGTGCGCGCGTAAAGTTTTACGCGCATAAAGCTCGTTTAGACGTGCTAAGGGGGTTTTCACAGGCGTGCTAACAGTTAGCACCGCTTTGTGAATCAAGCCCATTAACTATTGACCTTTTTTTTATTTCTCCCCTGCCCTCAGAAGTTTTTTTCTGCCAGAAAAACTTTTATGGCTGTAGTTTGCTAATCAGTGAGGTTTACTATATTCTCTGATAATGTACTGACAAGACAAAAGCTGCCACTTCCATGGCTGAAAATGAACTCTTTCAGGCATAAAAATAAAAATATCAAAACAGCCTGGTTATTAATATGTTTTGCACTGTACATACATGTTTATATCATCATGGCACATGTCACCTCAGGTACACTTTAAGGGCATGTATCCATTGGCAAGGGAGAAAAAATGCTTGTCTTCCACTTGCAAATAATATGCCAAAAAGTCTTTATGGCAACTACTGTATTCTTTTACTCTTTTTTTTCTTCAGGATTTCCACACATGGCCAACCAGTCAGATAAATTTGAGGTAATACTTGTTGGATTTCCTGGCCTCTCCCAAAGTCTACACCATTTGGTTTCTGCCATGATGTTCCTCGTCTATATCACTTCCCTTGTGGCCAATGGCAGCGTCATCATTTTGGTCACTCTCAATGCACAACTGCACCAGCCCATGTACCTAATCATAGCCAGCCTTGCTACCTCCGACGTTGCGTTTGACACGGCGACTCTGCCAAAACTGATAGCCCATTATTGGTTTGGATTATCGACCATGTCCTTCCACGTCTGTATCTTCCAGATGTTTTGGGTCCATTATCTTGGTAGTGTTGACTCCTTCCTCCTTCTACTGATGGCTGTAGATCGTTACGTTGCTATTTCTCTACCCTTGAGATACTCCACAACCATCACCAACTCTAGAGTGACCATTGCTTGCGGGGTCTGCTGGACCATTTTAGCTCCTCCTGCAGTGATATTTCTGGCTACCGAGACGTCACAAAGTCTCCTCTGTGATCGCAACAAGATAAACAGTTTGTTTTGTGTTCATGCTGCTGTTGTAGCTCTGGCATGCAGTGACACAACCTTCATAAAACAACTTGGACTTATAAGTTCTATGACTGTGTTAATCGTACCGCTAGCGTTCATTCTGTTCTCTTACATCATCATAGTTGCCACCATCGCCATGTCTTCTCAAGCTAAAAACTGGAAGAAGGTGTTTTACACCTGTAGCACCCACATCCTTCTGGTTTCTCTGTACTACGGTCCGCGGATTTTTGTCTACATAGTGAATAGCCTCCCATTAACGATAGTAATCAAGGCTGATGTCGGTGCGGTGCTCCTCTTCCTCTACTCTGTCGTCCCCCATTTGGCAAATCCTATTGTTTATTTTCTTCGAACAAAAGAAATCCAACAAACACTGATAAATGTCCTCAAGAAACTAATATTAAACCTTTCCAATCCTATGTCGGACTATGAGTGAAAATGGCATTTTCCTCTGTAGGACCCAGAAAAGCGGGCTGCCGCTATATGGTACTGTTGCCAGATATAATGGCCGTAGGGTGATGCTGAAATAACAAATGATCATCTACAACAATGAAAACGGAGAAATATTTACAGCCGTAATAAGCATAGTAAAACACTAGTAAATATTGCCAATATTTTACTACAACTAAACCCCAGTGGGGCTAGTCATTTCCAATTTCGAATTTGAGTGGCTTCGATTACGACTTCATAAGATGTCGATTCTTCCGTAATCGAAATTATAAATGGAATTGCATTCCCAATTTGAATTCAATTACGCGTCAAAAATATGATCGAAATTACAACTGCATTTAATGATTGCACACTCTTTCTTTTAATACAATCTATAAATAAAAAAAATACATATATGTTAAAAAAAAATATAAAAATATATGTATGACTGTCTATAATATATATTATATATCCATAATTTATAATAAGCCGTCAATATATACCAGTAGTGAAAGTTTACTTTTTAGGCTGTTTGTGGGTGCTGTTGTGCTTAATATTGTGATATATATTAGATAAATGTATATATAATATAAATAAAAATGATGGCTGCAACACCCAAAAAAGTTAAAAAAGGGAGGCTCTTGGTCCTGCAATGTAATTGCGCTCAAGCTTACCGACTGTGCCAAAGCGTGCGCCATGCAGTGAGTCCTACTCTACCCTCCTGCTCTTTCTCCTCCTCCTCCTCCACCTCCTTCTTCTTGTTCTGTGGGGCTGCCATGTAACATTGGCATTAGCAGCTGCAGGAATTGGTTGAAGCAGAGTAGGGTCAGTTTGTGGAACCAGGTGGTGGTACCAAACCAAGGAGTCCTTTTTCTCCTCCTTACTATTATTTTTCCTCTTTGTCTGCTTCATCTTTTTCTACTTCTCCTTCTCCTCTGTGGTATGTTGGCATAAGCTTACATGTTTGTTGAACACTTCTTTATCTTCTTCCTGTTCATATTCTTCTTCCTCTTCTTGTAAATCTTTTTCTACTTTGTCTTCTTCTTATTTATTTAAGTATTTATATAGCACCGACATATTATGCAGCACTGTACAGAGTATATTGTCTTGTCACTAACTGTCCCTCAGAGGGGCTCACAATCTAGTCTATGTATGTGTCGTGTAGTGCATGTATTATATTCTAGGGACAATTAGGGGGAAGCCAATTAACTTATCTGTATGTTTTTTGGGATGTGGGAGGAAACTGGAGTGCCTGGAGGAAACCGGCGCAGACACGGGGAGAACATGCAAACTCCTTGCAGACATTGACCTGGCTGGGAATCTGGGATTCGAACCAGGAACCCAGTGCTGCAAGGCGAGAGCGCTAATCACTAAGCCACCATGCTGCCCTAACTTCTTCCTATTCTTCCTTTTCGTCTTCTTCTTCTTCCTCTTCTTCTTTGTCTTTTTGTCCTCTCCTTCCTCTACTTCTTCATCATCTTCTTCCTCTTTCTCTTCTTCTTCCTCTTCTTTTACATCTTCTTCCTCTTCTTCATCTTCTCCTTCCTCTTCTTCTTCATCGTCTTCTTATTTCTCTTTTAATACCACTTCGTCCTCTTCTTCTTCTCTGTGGCATCTACATTGGCATGATCAGCAGAAGGATTAGCTGTTAGCAGAGTAGGCTATGGAACCTGTCAATAATAAAAAGAAATGATGAGGATGAAGAATTGCTGGCTGCAGAGTAGGCTATAGAACCTAGCGGTGGTACCACAGCAATAATTACAAGAAATTATAACAGCACAAGGAGGAGGAATTTGTTGCAGTAAAGTGTGTGCTGTGGATCCTAGCCAAGGTAACAGCAAATAATTGTTATAATTTTTACAGCAACAGGAGGAGTAGCATGTGACAGCAGAGTAGACTGTGGACCCTGGCGGTGGTAACATAGCAGAAATAATTGGTACAATTTTTACAGCAGCAGGAGGAGTAGCGTGTGGCAGCAGCAGAGTAGGCTGCGGACTCTAGCGGTAGAAATACAGCAGGAATAAACTAAAACAATAACACCAGAAGGTTCCAGGCATTGGTCATAAAGTCGCAGTTAAGTCCAATACACAACTGGACCAACACAGTTTTCAACCCTGACACCTCAAAATATACATTTTTTTTTTACAAAACACCAGATACCTAAATGTAACACAGTAGCAACGACAGTAGTAGGTGGCAGCAGCATAGACCGTGGACCCTGGTGGTGGGAACCTCTAATGTACAGCAGTCTACTTCCCATTCCACCTGCAGCCCCCTCTTACATGTATAAAAGCTCTTCTCATTGAGATACAAAACCCTTGGACATTAGCTCCCTTACTTCATGTGTCCAACACCATTTGTACCCTGCGTTTTCCTTTTTCAGTCTTCCATTCCCTATATAACTACCTCTCTTCCATGTCCAGGTGCCCCATTGGGCAACAGCCGCCCAAGGCCCGGGCCTATGTAGCTTTTCCAGAAATCCAGCCCTGATGACGCGATCAGGAAAAGCCGGCACTAGGGGAAGAATGAGGAAGTCGAGAGGCCGTTGATCTCTGCGGGCTCCCAGGATCAGGTGAGAGATGCAATCAGCAGGAGAAATATAGGGACGTGACTTGGAGTGAAGCCGAAGCACTCCTGGGAAGTGTTCACAGCTTACCAGAGTGCCAAGGCACCCAGTTTGTGAACCTCTGATCTACTGTATTTTTATCTCTTTTTTTCACTTCATGTTTTTGTTAAAATGCTTAAAGGAATTAAATGAAACCCTTTTAATCAAGAGTATGGGGTTGATCCATCAAGCATTTGGCAGCGCAGCTTAATGACAGGAGTTTTGAGCCCCAGTAGGTCCAGTGGCTTTAATTGACACGATCCCTAAGGCCGCAGGTTCAGTGGAGCAGCCGTTAGTTAGAAGGTGCGAACGTATGTTATCTGCGCACGCTACGCTGCACTACCGCAGCATAGTGTGCGCTGAGCTTGCGCTCCTCTCATTAAGCTGTGCTGCTTTAGCAGTGCAGCTTGATGAATCAACCCCAATGTCATCAAGTCAATTAATTTTCTGGCTGTCTGCATGTAAGACTGCAATTTTCTCAGACTGGCTCAGGCAATGGCCCAAATGCAGTTAAGTTTTTCATCTCAGTTTTCTCCTAAGAGTGAATTTTTCACTTTGCATTGAAAATAATTTTCCATCACTTTGCAAATTTGAAAAAGTACAAAAATGTAGGTTAATAAGTATTGCCCGGCTGGGTCGGGCACACTACTGCCCGACCCAGCTGACCCGGGTGAGGCTGAGGGGAGTATTTAGGTGAGAGTGGAGGAGGGCAGAGCATAACAGGTGGAGCGGTGGGCATGAGCACTGCTTGTCATACATGCCAGCTCCCCCTGTTTTTAACATTTTTGTCAGCTTTGACATCCTTTAACTGCTTGTTGACCGCGTCATGCCAATGGGTGTGGCTGCGGCGGCAGTCCCAGGACTGCCTAACGCTGACAGTACAGTCCTTAGGCGGCAGTTTTTGGGAGATTGCGCGCAGGCTGCGCGTGCATCCCCTGCTTGGTGGGCAGAGCAGAGCTCGGCCTTCAGTCTCTGAGCCGCGATTGCCGCTCGGGAGACTTAGACGGCGAAACCGCCGTCTTTCTTCTAAGTACAGCGATGCAATCCGTAGCAGCGCTGTACTGGGGACAGCCGTGTGACACGGCTGTCCCCTCCTGACTGTCAGATGTGATCGGCTTCAGCCTATGACAGCTGATCACAGGGATTGGCTGGCGGGGGAGGGAGGGAGGGTATTGTAAATAAATACATAAGTAAATTTAATAAAAAAATATTAGTATAAATATTTACAAAAAAAAACCAAACACTTGGGGGCGATCAGACCCCACCAACAGAGAGCTCTGTTGGTGGGGGAAAAGGAGGGGGGGGGGAATCACTAGTGTGCTCTCTTGTGCGGCCCTGCAGCTTGGCCTTAAAGCTGCAGTGGCCATTTACACAAAAAATAGCCTGGTCTTTAGAGGGGGTTAGCACCGTGGTCCTCAAAAGGTTAAAGCAAACCAAGTTGGTTTTAAAATAAAAAGCTGGAGAAGAAAAGCCCAAGAAGAGAGATCCGAAACTTCCTTGAGACCTCTGCCTATGAAAGTTCATGGCTGTATTCCTCTTCGTGCACAAGTGCGGCCGTACTGCGCCTGCAAATGTCTAGCCGTACCTGCACAGCAGGGGTGCTGCTAAGGTTCTTTCGGCCCCAAGCAGTACCCACCCCTTGAAAGGCAAAAAAATGGGTGTGGGCATGACATGATATTGGCAGAGCTAACTGCATGATGCTACCATGTCAATATGCCAACATGCTAAAAATCTCTGACGAATGCCATGAACAATTAAGACAAGGCGAAAAAGGTCCAACTCAGCAGTAGCAAGACCTACCTAATATAGTGGCTCGCAAAATATATCAATGCTCTGGTCATTGTGTTTCTTTTGGTTCCTGTATTTATTAATCCAAGTCATCTATTTATGGAGGGCCACCAAAGTGGTGAATACTGCAACAATAACCTCATTCCCCCCAACCAGCATAGGAAGCCCGCTGGATAGATAACTCCCTCTGCCCTCAGGATAGGGAGCCAATCTATCTGTCCTGATAGGTAGCCCCCAGGATAGGTATCCCCCTCCCTCAGTATAGGTAGCTCCCCGTCCCAGTATAAGCACATCCTATACAGGTATCCCCCTCCCTCAGTATAGGTAGCCCCCCCTCCCAGTATAAGCACATCCTATACAGGTAGCCTCCCCTCCCTCAGTATAGGTAGCTTCTCCTCGCTAGTATAGGCAGCCCCTATATAGGTAGCCTCCCCTCCCTCAGTATAGGTAACCCCCCCCCCCCCCCCCTCCCGGTATAAGCACATCCTATATAGGTAGTCTCCCCTCCCTCAGTATAGGTAGCCCCCCCTCCCAGTATAAGCACATCCTATACAGGTAGCCTCCCCTCCCAGTATAAGCACATCCTATATAGGTAGTCTCCCCTCCCTCAGTATAGGTAGCCTGCCCCTCCCAGTATAAGCACATCCTATACAGGTAGCCTCCCCTCCCTCAGTATAGTAGCCCCCCTCCCAGTATAAGCACATCCTATACAGGTATCCCCCTCCCTCAGTATAGGTAGCTCCCCGTCCCAGTATAAGCACATCCTATACAGGTATCCCCCTCCCTCAGTATAGGTAGCCCCCTCTCCCAGTATAAGCACATCCTATATAGGTAGTCTCCCCTCCCTCAGTATAGGTAGCCTCCCCCTCCCAGTATAAGCACATCCTATACAGGTAGCCTCCCCTCCCTCAGTATAGTAGCCCCCCTCCCAGTATAAGCACATCCTATACAGGTATCCCCCTCCCTCAGTATAGGTAGTTCCCAGTCCCAGTATAAGCACATCCTATACAGGTATCCCCCTCCCTCAGTATAGGTAGCCCCCTCTCCCAGTATAAGCACATCCTATATAGGTAGTCTCCCCTCCCTCAGTATAGGTAGCCTCCCCCTCCCAGTATAAGCACATCCTATACAGGTAGCCTCCCCTCCCTCAGTATAGTAGCCCCCCTCCCAGTATAAGCACATCCTATATAGGTAGCCTTCCCTCCCTCAGTATAGGTAGCCTCCCCTCGCTAGTATAGGCAGCCCCTATATAGGTAGCCTTCCCTCCCTCAGTATAGGTAGCCCCCCTCCCAGTATAAGCACATCCTATACAGGTAGCCACCCCTCCCTCAGTATAGGTAGCCTCCCCTTGCTAGTATAGGCAGCCCCTATATAGGTAGCCACCCCTCCCTCAGTATAGGTAGCCTCCCCTAACTAGTATAGGCAGCCCCTATGTAGGTAGCCTTCCCTCCCTCTGTATAGGTAGCCTCCTCTCCCTCAGTATAGGTAGCCTCCCATTGCTAGTATAGGCAGCCCTTATATAGGTAGCCTCCCCTCCCTCAGTATAGGTAGCCTCCCCTCCCAGTATAAGCACATCCTATATAGGTAGCCTCCCCTCCCTCAGTATAGGTAGCCTCCACTCGCTAGTATAGGCAGCCCTTATATAGGTAGCCTCCCCTTCCTCAGTATAGGTAGCCCCCCCTCCCAGTATAAGCACATCCTATACAGGTAGCCTCCCCTTCCTCAGTATAGGTAGCCTCCCCTCGCTAGTATAGGCAGCCCTTATATAGGTAGCCTCCCCTTCCTCAGTATAGGTAGCCCCCCCTCCCAGTATAAGCACATCCTATACAGGTAGCCTCCCCTTCCTCAGTATAGTAGCCCCCCCTCCCAGTATAAGCACATCCTATACAGGTAGCCTCCCCTCCCTCAATATAGGTAGCCCCCTCTCCCAGTATAAGCACATCCTATATAAGTAGCCTCCCCTCCCTCAGTATAGGTAGCCCCCCCTCCCAGTATAAGCACATCCTATATAGGTAGCCTCCCCTCCCTCAGTATAGGTAGCCCCCCTCCCAGCCAGGGCACATCCTGCAAAGAGTTTGTATGTTCTCTCCGTGTCTGCGTGGGTTTCCTCCGGGCACTCCGGTTTCCTCCCACATTCCAAAAACATACGGATAAGTTAATTGGCTCCCCTTAAAAAAATTGGCCCTACACTACAGTACTTACACTACATAATATAGACATATGGCAATGGTAGGGATTAGATTGTGAGCTCCTTTGAGGGACAGTTAGTGACAAGATATATATATATAAAATCGGATGTGTGTATGTGTGTGTGTGTGTGTGTGTGTGTGTGTGTGTGTGTGTGTGTGTGTGTGTGTGTGTGTGTGTGTGTGTGTACTGTGTGTGTGTGTACTGTGTGTGTGTGTGTGTGTGTGTGTGTGTGTATGTATGTGCCGCGATCACGCGAAAACGGCTTGACCGATTTGAACGAAACTTGGTACACAGATCCCTTACTACCTGGGATGATATGTTCTGGGGGTCTCGCGGCCCCCCTGCACACGTGGGCGGAGCTACAAACAGCAAATCAGATTTCACCCATTCAAGTCAATGGAAAAAATGTAAAAGGCTGCTATTCTCACAGTAATCAAGCCAGAGTCCCCACACATGGCACAGTTGGTCACTTGGTGACCGAGGTTACAAATCCAGGAAAAGTGGGTGGAGCATAAAACTGCCAATCAAATTTCAGCCATTCATTTAAATGGGAAAATGTAAACTGCAGCCATTCTTAGACTGTTAATCGCAGGGTTCTCAAACTTGGTACACTTGGTCACTGGGTGAATACGATTACGATTCAAGAAAATGTGTGGAGCCTACAACAGCCAATCAAAATTCACCTATTGATTTTCAAGGGGACTATTTAAACTGCTGCTATTCTTACACTTTTAATGGCAGAGGCTTCAAACTTGCTACAGTCGGTCATTGGGTGACTGGGGTCCAAATTCACTAAAGGGGCGGGGCCACATACAGCCAATCAGATTTCCTTGGTGAATAAACTGCTTCCATTCACATATTTTTTATGCCAGGAACCTGAAAGCTCACAAACTTGGTCATTGAGTGACTGAGTGTGTCAAGGTTACAAAAAGTGGGCGGAGCCCAAAAAACTTTTATTGGAAAAATATAAACTGCAGCCATTTTTACACCGTTAATGGCAGGGTTCTCAAACTTTGCACAGTTGGTCACTGGGTGACTGAGATTAAGACTTTGGAAGGTGGGTGGAGCCTACAACAGCCAATAAAAATTCAACTTTTGATTTTCAAAGGGAATATTTCATCAGCTACCATTCTCTTATACTGTGAAAAGCAGATGCCTCAAACCTGTTACAGTTGGTCGCTGGGTGACTGGGGTCCAAATTCGGAAAGGGGGCGGAGCCACAGACAGCCAAATTTGTTTATTTTTCAATGGGAATATACAAAGTATTGATACCAAGGACCCCAAAGCCGATAAACTTGATAACTGAGTGACTGTTTGTCAAGGTTAGAAAAAGTGGGCGGTGCCAACAACTACATCTTTAACATGGCAGGGTTCCCAAACTTTACACAATTGGCCACTGGGTGGCTGGGATGAATATTCAGAAATGTGGGTGGAGCCTACAACAGCCAATCAAATTGTACCTATTGATTTTCAAGGGGAATATTCCCATTGCTACCATTCTTACACTGTTAGTAGCAGAGGCCTCAAACCTGATACAGTCAGTCATTGGGTGACTAGGGTCCAAATTCACTAAAGGGGTGGAGCCACAAACAGCCAATCAGATTTGTTAGATTGATTTCAGCCATTCTGTTATTGGCAGGGTTCTCAAACGTGACACAGTTGGCCACTGGGTGACTGGGACTAATATTCAGAAAAGTGGGTGGAGGCTACAGCAGCCAATCAAAATTCACCTTTTGATTTTCAAGGGGAATATTTACATTGCTGCCATGCATGCACTCTTAATGGCAGAGGCCTAAAATGTGCTACAGTCAGTCACTGGGAAACTGGGGTTTAAATTCTGAAGGGATCAGGCCAAAAACAGCCAATTAGATTTGTTTAATTTCAATGGTAAAATGAAAAAATGTTCAAATTCAGTAAAGGTGCGGAGCCAAAAACAGCCAGATTTCTTTGCTGGATAAACTGCTTCCATTAGCACAATTTTGATGCCACGAACCCAAAAGCTCACAAACTTGGTCATTGCGTAGTGACTATGTGTCCAGGTTACAAAAAGTGGGTGGAGTTAAAAACAGATTTTTCTGGGAAATTGTAAACTGCAGCCCTTCTTCACTGTTAATGGCAGGGTTCTTAAACTTAGCATAGCTGGTTACTGGGTGACTGGGATTAATATTCAGAAAGGTGGGAGGAGCCTAAAAATGGCAATCAAAAATCACATGTCACTTTTCAAGGAGAATATTAAAATTGCTGCCATTCTTGCACTTATGGCACAAGCCTCAAACCTGGTACAGTTGGTCATTGGGTCACTGGGGTTCAAATTCAGAAAAGGGGACAGAGCCACAAACGGTGAATCAGATTTGTTTCATTTCATTGTAAAATACAAATTATTGATGCCAAGGACCCCAGAGCTCACAAACTTGGTCATTGAGTAGTGACTTTGTGTCCAGGTTACAAAAAGTGGGCGGAGCCAAAAACAAATTTCACTGGGAAAGTGTAAACTGCAGCCCTTCTTACACTGTTTATGGCAGGGTTCACAAACTTTGCCCAGATGGTCACTGAGTGACTGAGATTAATATTCAGGGAATTCACCTGTTGATTTTCAAGTGGAATATTTAAATTGCTGCCATTTTTACACTGTTAATAGCAGATGCCTCAAACCTGCTACAGTTGGTCATTGGGTGACTGGGGTTCAAATGCTGGAGAGGGGCGGAGCCACAAACGGCCTATCTGATTTGTTTAATTTCTATGGGAATATACAAATTATTGATGCCAAGGACCCCAAATCTCACAAACTTAGTCATTGAGTGTTTGTGCGTTAGGGTTAGAAAGTGGGCGGAGCCCACACCAGTCAAATACATACCCGGGCAACGCCGGATCATCAGTGGGTTGAGACAAATACAAATTTCACTGGGAAAATGTAAACTGCAGCCATTCTTACACTGTTAGTGGCAGGGTTTTTAAACTTTGCACAGTTGGTCACTGGGTGACTGGGATTAATATTCAGAAAAGTGGGTGGAGCCTACAAAATTAGGCTCCACCTATTGCTTTTCAAGGGGAATATTTAATTGCTACCATTCTTAAACTGGTAATGGCACAGGCCTCAAACCTGGTACAGTTGGTTATTGGGTGACTGGGGTTCAAATTCAGAAAAGGGTGTGGAGCCACAAACAGCCAATCTGATTTTTTCATTTCAATGCAAATTATTGATACCAAAGACAGCAAAGCTCACAAACTTGGTAATTAAGTAATTGTGTGTTAGGGTTAGAAAAAGTATGCAGAGCCAACACCAGCCAAATACATACCCGGGCAACGCCGGGCAATCAGCTAGTATATATATATATATATACACTGTACAGCGCTGCGTAATATGTCGGCGCTATATAAATACTAAATAATAATAATAATAATCCTATATAGGTAGCCTCCCCTCCCATTAGTATAGGTAGCCTCCCCTCCCTTAGTATAGGTAGCCCCTATATACAGTAAGTAGCCTCCCCTCCTTAACCTTTTTTATTTTGAAAAAGTTATTTCAAAGACATAAAAACAAAAGTTGTTTAGGTGATAGCTTTAATGACTGACTGTAGAAAATTTCTTTGCAAGCTTTCCAAACTTTAACTTTCTTCTTCCGGCATGTTTCAGAACTGGATCAGAATCAGGGTATGGTTCTGATTCAGTTCTGAAAAATGCCTGAAGAAGCAACTTAAAGTTTCGAAAGCTTGCAAAGAAATCCTCTACTGTTAAAGCTATCACCTAAACAACTTTGTTTGATTTGTCTTCAAATTCTCTCCATGACCAATACCGGACCGCATGCAGCTGGCTAAAGTTATATGTTTCCACTAAACCTTTTACAATGACAGCTTTAAGTCATATTTACGGCATCTGGCCTCATCACATTAACATCATTTCCCCAGAGATATTCCCAATAGAATATTTGACTGTATAAAAGCTACAGAGAATAAATTGAAGATAGAAATCGCTCTGCTCAGCCGTGCAACAAGGACCACACAAAGCAGTAACGTATCAGGCTGACATCTCTCTCTATGATTTTGTTTCTGCATGATGGGTTCAGATTTTAAGGACAGTTGAAGTGAGAGGGATATAGAAGCTGACATATTTACCTCCTTTTACACCATGCACATTGATTGCCTGGCTGTTCTGCTGATCCTCTGCCTCTAATACATTTAGCCATAGACTCTGAACAAACAAGCATGAAGATGAGGTATTTCTGACTTGAAGTATGAATGTTTCAGCTGCATGCTTGTTTCAGGTGTGTGATTCAGACACTACTGAAGCCTAAGAGATCAGCAGGACTGCCAGGCAACTGGTATTGTTTAAAAGGGACTCACCTATGTAGAGGGTTTTCTCTGGTTCCCATAGAGCCTTACCAGTCCTTTCTCTGTCCCCTCGGTCCACTGCCATCACCCTGTTGAAGTTATTCAACCTACTGGTCTAATAATCTGCACAACTATGCAGGTAGTTAATTAAGGTAGAGCTTTTGTGTCGAAGTGCTGCCAATCTCTCCTGCTATACAAAGAAATGTAAGTATACTTTTGGCTAGCTGTAGTGATGCTCAGATACCCCCAATCATGGATTCGAATAAGTGATAGCAGTCCCAAAATTTGGATAAGCCGTGATTGTGATCCGGATTTGAAACTGACTTACGAATTTGAGATTTTATCTGTGATTGCCTGTAAAATCCGTGATCACTACCTGACTTACGAATTCGAGATTTTATCCGTGATTGCCTGTAAAATCCGTGATCACTACCGTGATCATGGATTAGACTTTAACGTTAATAGCAAAGCCCCATACATGCTACAATCACCAAATTTGCACAGATTATAAAGGTGATCAGCGGCAATTTTTTTTTCAAAAACACCTAATAGTTTTTGAGAAAATCGATTTTAAAATTTCAAATGAAAAAAGTATTTGTGATTAAAAACTGCCAAAACTCGCCGACTTAATAGCAAAGCCCCTTACTTGCTAGAAACACCAAATTTGCAGGATATGTTCAGTAGAACAATGTGAACAAGGGGAATTTTTTTTTATAAAAGATCTTATAGTTTTTGAGATAATTTTAAAGGTTCAAAGGAAGTTTCAAGGGAAAAAAGTACACATGTAAATGCGGTAAATACATTAACTGTCATTTACCACATTTACATGTATACTATTTTCCTTTTAACCTTTAAAATCGATTTTCTCAAACACTATAAGGTCTTTTTGAAAAAAAAATCCCGTTGTTCCCACTGTTCTACTTAACATATCTGGCAAATTTGGTATTTATAGCATGTAAGGGGGCTTTGCTATTAACCACTAAAGTCGGCGAGTTTAGTCACGGATATTTTTACCGATCACGGATTCGGATCATGATGTCGGATAGTGAAAAAATAGTTGTGAATAAGGGCTATGCCGTGATCACGGATTGTATCCGAGCACCACTGGTTAGCTGCATCCATGTGCTTCAGTTTGCATTCAAATTTTAGATTAGGGATTAGTGCATAATTTGCATCGGATTTGTATTCAAGGTGTGTAGACCATTTATGGCTAGCAGCTCCAGGTAAGAATTATGTTATAACTGTTAGACTTGTGGTTAGGCCTCTTCCGTGGGGTCACGTCATTGTGGTGGAAGAGTCTAGTAAGAAACAGTGCTGGGCCGAAATTACGCATGAGCGTAATTACGCATCGTAATTCAATGCAAATTTACGCGTAAGCGCTACGCGTAACTTATGGTCTTACGCGTAAGTATTTACGCGTAAGCAGTAAAGTGGTATCGTAATTACGCAGTCTACCGTAATTGCTAGTTATGCGTAATTTTACGCGTCATTTCTAACGTAAAACTCCCCTGTTCTAAGAGTAGCCAATCAGTCAACATCCTAAGCATCCAATAGTATCTTCTCCCGCCCTTCAGTATATAAGCGTACGTTTTGACGCATACGAATGATGTGTACGCAATAGCTGTCACATTGACGGCTATTGCGTACACATCATCCGTATGCGTCAAAAAGTACGCATTAATGGGTATTACGGCACTACGCGTAACATCGTAGCGTAAGTGCCTACATTACGGTATCCTTACGTGTAACTACGTAAGTTAACGCGTAATTACAGTGATGAACCGTAGATAATTTCCTACGCCGGAACCGTAATTGCGTAATGCGTAATAGTGTACAATGATCCGTAAGCGTAGATTTTTCCATTATGACCAGCACTGGTAAGAAATCATTTGTGCACATATTGTTTTGCTGAAGCTAATGTCCTCCTTTGCTGTATCTGTATTGAATGAAAGTTCTGTAATTTGGCATATTTCGAGCTCTGCACGTCTATGCAGGTAGTTAATGACGCTGCCAATATCTCCTGCTGTACTGGTCTAATACCCCCCCTGGAGTCCTTGTGAAGGCTTCAGAAGTACTCGCATCCTTGAGTACTTGCAAAGACATGTGTAGTACACCTAAGAAATAGAACATTAGTAGCACAGATATGTGTCTAATATTGTTTCTAGTACAGGGAGAGTTAAGAAACTTTAGTTGTGATCTATGCAAAAGAGCTTCTCTGAGTTCTCTGACTAATTTAGTCAGAGAGCAGTGCTATTTTCTAAAGCACGTATACATCAAAGAAACAGTGAAAGACAACTTAAGATAAAATTTTACCACATAGAAGTTCAAAGGGTCATTAGCCCTGCTCTGTTTCATAGTTGAAAATGTAAAGTGTAGTTTGTAAACCGCAAATATTAGAGAATGATGCAATGTTATAAAAAAAAAGCTATACAACTAAAAATAAAAATATGAGACTCTTTTCTTTGTTACTAATGTATTGTTTATCCATACTACACATACATATTCATTATACCATAAGTTTTTTCCACTTCAGTGTCACTTTAAGAATTAAGATGGGAAAATGGACAGGTCAGCAGGAAAGCCAGGCAACTGGTATTGTTTAAAAGGAACTAAATATGGCAGCCTCCACAAGCTTTCACTTCAGGTTCACTTTAAGGGCATTAACCCAATGACTCCTGTTACCTAGTGAAATACGTAATTTCCTAAATGCTCTTGGAATATTGTCATTGGGTGATACCTTCTTTTTCAAGCGATGATGGTAATTCTGAGATGGCCAGGAAGAAAGAAAAATTCCACTTGCAAATACTATGCAAATCATCTATCTCATTGTGGCAACTACAGTATTTTATTAATCTTTTCTTCTTTTTTTAGGACTTTAAAAGATGGCCAACCGGTCAGATACGTTTGAGGTAATACTTGTTGGATTTCCTGGCCTCTCCCAAAGTCTACACCATTTGGTTTCTGCCATGATGTTCCTCGTCTATATCACTTCCCTTGTGGCCAATGGCAGCGTCATCATTTTGGTCACTCTCAATGCACAACTGCACCAGCCCATGTACCTAATCATAGCCAGCCTTGCTGCCTCCGACGTTGCGTTTGACACAGCGACTTTGCCGAAACTGATGGCCCATTATTGGTTTGGATCATCGACCATGTCCTTCCACGTCTGTTTATTCCAGATGTTTTGGGTCCATTATCTTGGTAGTGTTGACTCCTTCCTCCTTCTACTGATGGCTGTAGATCGTTACGTTGCTATTTCTCTACCCTTGAGATACTCCACAATCATCATCAACTCTAGAATGTCCATTGCTTGCGGAGTCTGCTGGATTATTTTAGCTCCTCCTGCAGTGATATTTCTGGCTACCGAGACGTCCAAACTTCTCCTTTGTGACCACAGCAAGCTAAACAGTTTGTTTTGTGTTCATACTGCTGTTGTAAATATGGCATGCAGCGACGCAACCTTCATAATACGACTTGGTTTAATGAATGCTTTGATTGTGTTGATCGTACCGCTAGCGTTCATTCTGTTCTCTTACATCACCATAGTTGCCACCATTGCCATGTCCTCTCAAGCTAAAAACTGGAGGAAGGTGTTTTACACCTGTAGCACCCACATCCTTCTGGTCTCTCTGTACTACGGGCCGCGGATACTTGTCTACATTGCAAATAGCCTCCCGTCAATGATTGTAATCAAGGCTGATGTCGGTGCTGTGCTCCTCTTCCTCTACTCTGTCGTCCCGCATTTGGCAAATCCTATCGTTTATTTTCTACGAACAAAAGAAATCCAACAAACTCTGATAAATGTTCTCAGGAAATTGACAGTAAAGGATACATCTGTGAATTAAAAAAACAAAAACAAAACAGATTTACTTATCTGCTCAAATCCCTGGAGGCTGCCGACCTGGCTGGGTTGGCGGCTGCTACAGTGGCCTGGAAGACCGGCTTGGAGTGAAGCTGAGGCGGGGGACACAAAGTCTTCCAGGGTTATATAGGAGAGAACAGAGGTGCCAAAAGGATAAAAGGGGTTTTAAATGAGCTTAAAAGCCAAAAATGTGGTAATTAGAGGAGGCAGTGGTGGACTTACCCCCTCCAAGCAGACACAACACGACTGTACATTCAGTCTATTTATTAACGAACTCCAGATAAAACAAAGCAACGTGTTTCACAGGTCAGCGCCCGCTTCCTCAGACAATAGAAAAAGGAGTTACAGCATCTAGCAAAACAAACAACACTCGGCACCTCTGTGAGAGGTGCTGAGTGTTGTTTGTTTTGCTAGATGCTGTAACTCCTTTTTCTATTGCCTGAGGAAGCGGGCGCTGACCTGTGAAACACGTTTTTTTTTTTTTTTTGGAGTTCGTTAATAAATAGACCGAATGTAAAGTCGTGTTGTGTCTGCTTGGAGGGGGTAAGTCCACCACTGCCTCCTCTAATTACCACATTTTTGGCTTTTAAGCTCATTTAAAACCCCTTTTATCCTTTTGGCGCCTCTGTTCTCTCCTATATAATATTGTATCCACCCTGGGTGGAGGGTTGCGACCCTTTTCTGCTATCTACAGAGAGCGACTTCTTATTCCTGAGTGGGGTCAGGATAATCTCCCCACCTGCCTTTACAGTGGTTGCCTATTGGTGACCCATGCTTGTGAGTATAACAACTATTACTCTTTGTCATTATCCCCTTTGTCAATACATACTACACTATTGGGGCTCTTGGTGTTCCTCTGTTTATCTCGTTTGAAAGTCTTCCAGGGGTTGGTGGTAGCCCCAGATAAGTAAATCTGATTTTTAAAATTTTCAGATTTATCATTTAAAAAACACACGAACTGAGAGGGATACAGATGCTGATATATTTCTTTCTTTTTAAACAATGCACATTGCCTGGCAGTCCTGCTGATTAATCCTCTGCCTTCAATACTTTTAGCCATAGACCCTGAACAAGCATGCTGATGAAATGTTTCTGACTGAAGTGTGACTGGATTAGCTACATGCTTGTTTCGGGTGTGTGATTCAGCCACTACTGCAGCCAAAGAGATTAGCAGGACTGCCAGGCAACTGGTATTGTTTAATAGAAAATAAATATAGCAGCCACCACATCCCTCTCAGGTCAGGTGTACTTTAAATATTCCTGCTTTACCAAACTGAAATACGTTTAGGCTTTTGTGATGGGGTGAGGCTTGGGAAATATTGGGAAATAATTACAGACATTTGTGCAGTTTAATGTAAATAAAAAAATTTGTTGAGTTCTCCATTGTGTTCGCATTGGAAATTTTCATAAAATACACTGTAGATGTCTGGCTGTACACATGAAGAAACTCGCTACCACAGATCAAGTTCTTTAACCCTCTGGGCGATACAATTATATCGCCCAGGAGGTGGCGCAGCACTATTTTTTTAAATTTTTTATTTTTTAAATCATGTAGCGAGCCCAGGGCTTGCTACATGATAGCCGCAGCGCAGCGGCATCCCCCCACCCACTCCGATCGCCTTCGGCGATCAGAGTAAGCAGGAAATCCCGTTCAGAACGGGATTTCCTGCTGGGCTTCCCCGGTCGCCATGGCGACGGGGCGGGATGACGTCACCGACGTCATGGACGTCGTGACGTCAGAGGGAGTCCCGATCCACCCCTCAGCGCTGCCTGGCACTGATTGGCCAGGCTGCGCAAGGGGTCGGGTAGGGGGGGGCTGCGCGGCACGGCGAGCGGCGGCGAGCGGCGGCGATCGGAAGTTACACGCAGCTAGCAAAGTGCTAGCTGCGTGTAACAAAAAAAAATTATGCAAATCCGCCCACCAGGGCCTGAGAAATCCTCCTGCGCGATATACCCCGAGCTCAGCTCGGGATTATCGCTCAGGAGGTTAAATCTAAGAAGGTGGAAATGATTCCTAGACTTTTATTATGACATATAATCATTCAACTGCATGCACCGGTTACATAGTTATTTGGGTTGAAAAAATTATATATGTCTATCGAGTTCAATCAGAAAATAAGGCACAACACCAGCCTGCACTCTCACATATCCTTGTTGATCCAGAGGAAGGTGAAAAACCCCACAAGGCATGGTCCAATTAGCCCCAAAAGGGAAAAATTCCTTCCCGACTCCAGATGGCAATCAGATAAAATCCCTGGATCAACATCATTAGGCATTACCTAGTAATCAGGGTCGGACTGGGACACTAAGGGCCCACCAAGGAAGTTTCAGCCTGGGCCCCCCCCCCCCCCCCGATCCCCTCCTCCTCGCCACCCCCCCCCCCCCCCCCCCCATTTTGGGCTCACATACACATGTGCTCTAGAAATTTTGCATGAGTTTATGGTAGGGAAAAGATTGTGAGCACTTCTGAGGACAGTCTCCAATAGGGATATGTCCACATGCGGCGCGCGCAGCGCGCCGCAGCGAAAGTAAATGGGTGTCACCACGCACTGGAACATCGGCGTGGTCACGATGAGTCATGGGCAGACTTACAAAAAAAAAAAAAACACAACATAAGTAGCGGTGTTATTCACAGAGATTAGGTCCGACCAGATACATTTTAGATAAAATATTCAAGTAGTTACATGCCTCATGATAATTCATCAAGTAGTCAAATCGCAGCAGATTTTCCGACAAAATGCAATCAGGTTGGCGGCTGAAACCCCCCAAAATGCAATCAGGTTGGTGCCAGATACCCCCCCCAAAAGTGGGCAGCAGTGACCAGAAAATCGTAATGTGGGCAGCAGACACCTGAAAATCGCAATGTGGGCAGCAGTGACCAGAAAATCGTACTGTGGGCAGCAGACACCAGAAAATCGTAATGTGGGCAGCAGACACCAGAAAATCGTAATGTGGGCAGCAGACACCTGAAAATCGCAATGTGGGCAGCAGTCACCAGAAAAGCGTAATGTGGGCAGCAGACACCTGAAAATCGTAATGTGGGCAGCAGACACCAGAAAATCGCAATGTAGGCAGCAGTGACCAGAAAATCGTAATGTGGGCAGCAGTCACCAGAAAATCATAATGTGGGCAGCAGACACCTGAAAATCGTAATGTGGGCAGCAGACACCAGAAAATCGCAATGTAGGCAGCAGTGACCAGAAAATCGTAATGTGAGCAGCAGACACCAGAAAATCGTAATGTGGGCAGCAGACACCTGAAAATCGTAATGTGGGCAGCAGACACCAGAAAATCGCAATGTAGGCAGCAGTGACCAGAAAATCGTAATGTGAGCAGCAGACACCAGAAAATCGTAATGTGGGCAGCAGACGCCTGAAAATCGTAATGTGGGCAGCAGACACCTGAAAATCGTAATGTAGGCAGCAGTGACCAGAAAATCGTAATGTGAGCAGCAGACACCAGAAAATCGTAATGTGGGCAGCAGACACCTGAAAATCGTAATGTGGGCAGCAGACACCAGAAAATCGCAATGTAGGCAGCAGTGACCAGAAAATCGTAATGTGAGCAGCAGACACCAGAAAATCGTAATGTGGGCAGCAGACGCCTGAAAATCGTAATGTGGGCAGCAGACACCTGAAAATCGTAATGTAGGCAGCAGTGACCAGAAAATCGTAATGTGAGCAGCAGACACCAGAAAATCGTAATGTGGGCAGCAGACACCTGAAAATCGCAATGTGGGCAGCAGACACCTGAAAATCGTAATGTGAGCAGCAGACACCAGAAAATCGTAATGTGGGCAGCAGACACCTGAAAATCGTAATGTGGGCAGCAGACACCAGAAAATCGCAATGTAGGCAGCAGTGACCAGAAAATCGTAATGTGAGCAGCAGACACCAGAAAATCGTAATGTGGGCAGCAGACACCTGAAAATCGCAATGTGGGCAGCAGACACCTGAAAATCGCAATGTGGGCAGCAGTCACCAGAAAATCGTAATGTGGGCAGCAGACACCTGAAAATCGCAATGTGGGCAGCAGGCACCAGAAAATCGCAATGTGGGCAGCAGACACCAGAAAATCGTAATGTGGGCAGCAGACACCTGAAAATCGTAATGTGGGCAGCAGTCACCAGAAAATCGTAATGTGGGCAGCAGTGACCAGAAACCCCCCTCCCTCACCTAGGGGCCCCCCCTCCAGAATTGCAGCCAGCGGCAAATAATCACTTACCAGCATGACGGAGATGAGATCCGTAGCTCTGCGTGCCGCTGGCTGGTCTGCTCTCTGCTTCCTGAACTGACTGTCCAATCACGCTCTCGCAGTACTTCCTGCGAGAGCGTGATTGGACAGTCAGTTCAGGAACCAGAGCAGACCAGCCAGCGGCACGCAGAGCTACGGATCTCATCTCCGTAACTCATGCCGTTAAGTGATTCTTCCCCGCTGGCTGCAATTCTGGAGAGGGGGGGGAGCGCGGAAGGGGGGCCCCTAGGTGAGGGAGGGGGGGGGAGGCTTCCGCCCCTCCCCGCCGATCTGTGCACAATGTCCCCCCTTCCTGCGCTTAGCCCCCCTCCTTTTTAGCACTGGGGCCCCCAGGAGGCGGGGCGGCCGGGGCCCACCGATGGGACCATCGGTGGTTCGGTGGGCCTGTCCGAGGCTGCTAGTAATTGTAGCCATGGATGTTTTTTAAGCAAGAAAAGCAAGACCCCCTTCCCCAGATACTGTATATAATTTGCCATAACTAGTAACTACTTCATGTGGCAATACATCCTACATTTTAACCACTCTAACTGTAAAGAAGCCTTTCTTAAATAAATGGCTGAAACATTTTCCTCCTTGCACAGATCATGTCCCCTAGTCCTTTGTAAAAGCCTACGGACAAAAAGTTAAAGCTAAAAAGCTTTTATATTGCTTTCTGATGTATTTATACATGTTAGTTGGATCTCTTCTTAGGGCCCTTTTCCACTAGCAATCGCAATCACAAATCACAAACGCCAGTGATTGCGATTTTTAATTAATTTTGTTATGCAATTGCAATTTTTCATTTACATTGCATTATCCCTCTTAAAATCGCTCCAGAAAGCGATTGAGATTTGCGATTTACAAATTGAATCACTATAGTGGAAAATACTTCTCATGATTTCTATGATTAAGTAGCAACCCTGGCGATTTAAAAATCAGTAGCGATTTGCGATTTTGCGATTCAGCTGCGCAGTGGAAAAGGGCCCTAAGGGAGTCTTTTCTCCAGACTAAATACGCCAAGTTTATCAATCCTTTCCTGGTAAGTGAGACCTTCCATCCCTCTAATCAATTTTGTTGATCGTCTCTGCACCTGCTCTAAAACTGCAAAATCTTTCCCCCTAATGTAGTGCCCAAAACTGAATACCATATTCCAGATGTGCCCTTACTAGAGAGTTAAACAGGGACAATATTATGCTAGCATCCTGAGTTTTTATTTCCCTTGAAGTGCATCCCAAAATTTTCTTTGCTTTAGCTGCAGCAGCTTGGCATTGAATACGATGAGTTTTTGTGTTCATAGTGTCTCTGGTTAAGCAAGATAAAGGAAAACTGCATGTTTATAATACATGTTGCAATCTCCTGTTAACGTGAACTGAGCACCACCCAGGGCATCACAATAGCACATTTAATATGCATGCCAATAATGTGACTCATTAATTAACGAAAAAAAGTGACCTCTTCTTTTTACATTTAAATGTTTAGTAGAGTACACCACATCTTATGGGATTGTTCAGAAATCAATGCAGTATGGGATCTTGTTAATGAAGAAATTAAAGCAAAATTAAAAGCTCCTTTTAATCTCTTAGCATTACTCCATCTGAATATAGAAATCGTACCTCTTTGCCATCATAAATATGTGTCCCACATAATCTGTGCAACCAGACAAGCCATAGTACAAAAATGGGGTGATTTAGATCCTCCCTCTTTTAGCCAAATTAAAGCCATCACTGAAATTAATCTAAAAATGGAATCTTCCTTCCTTAACTCTTAGGCCCCTCACTCAAAACTGGCCTCACAGCCCTTCCATGTTATCAATGCTGCGGATGATACCATTCAGTAATTTCATTGGTACACACAGCCCACTTATTTATGACCCACATGTACTATTTGTTCTGTTTGTTTTTTGTTTCTTTTTGTTTACCAATGTCAGTTGCTCTCCCTTTTATTTTTAAATGTATTGGGGATTAAGTTTACTTTCCTTGCAGGAAATAAAGTCCAATTTATATTCAACAATCATCAATACTGGACAACAGACTTATCAGCTCATACGTATCAGAGCCAGTAATCACTCCACAGTCTGTAGCTATGGAGCAACCACAAGCTCCAATACACATGAGGTGATATGCCTGTTGTTAAAGAGACTCTGAAGTCTCGTTTTTTACCTCTTTTCTTCATAAATTCCTGTTAAGCATGAATGCCCCCCTTGAATCGCCGCATTCCCGCTGCAGATGGGTGATTTGTTGTTGTGTAATTGACCTGCAAAGTTCTATGACTTTGCAGGTCGCAGATCATGCTGCCCTGGCTTGCAGGGCTTCCCTTCCTGGAGAGGCTGAGCTTTGAGCTGTAGCTCTGCCTCTGCGCAATCAATCTCCACGGATCTCCGCCTCCTCCCCGCCCCTTTCAGTGAAGGAAGACTGAGAGGGGCGGAGAAAGGCGGCGATCAGCAGAGATTGACTGCGGAGGAGGCAGAGCTACAGCTGAAAGCTCTGCCCCTCCAGGAAGAGAACCTCCAGAGGTTTGCAGGGCTGAAAAAACAGCAATCAATCACCCATCTGCCGCAGGGATGCGGCAAATCTATTAGTGCATTAATGCAGAACAGGAGTATATGAAGAAAAGAGGTGAAAAACGAGACTTCAGAGTCTCTTTAAATTTACCAAAATCTACTATTTCTGAACACTCAAATTTCCAGACGCCCTTTTTCATGTACGCCTTAGAGAGGCAGATGGTGACAGAAATTGTTGAAAGTGTGAATGCTATATAAAAATGCATAATAATATTTTCAGATTTTTGAAAGAAGAGAGTTTTGCATAGTCTGGATGCCCTCACCAGAAGGAAGAGAGATGCTTTTAAAATGCTTTGTCTAGAGTGCAAAAGAAAATGATTCTTTTCATATTTTTTTTGGCATGGAGTCATTTACTGGAAAGTGATATTCAGGCCTGGTCCATCCATGATGTCAAGTGAGGCGACTTCCTCCTCAGGTGGCAAAAGTCTGGGGACAGCACCAGACATAAACAGGAAGTGAAGAGAGTGCCTGGCCAACTTATCCTGGGGGCAACTGTACCTGGCTAACCTATACTGGGGGCAACTATATTTTCTGGCTTACGTCTATCCCAGGATAATTTGCAGCTGACGAGTAGGTCTAAGTTAGTGCACCTCTTAGATGCCATATGGGGATAATCACCCACAATCTTGCCAATCACAGGGTCTCTGCCCAATAAATGCCAATGTGTTTTTAAAATTTCCCTAACCTCACTGAAATGTGCACCGTAGGTGGTGACTATCCTGGAGACACAAAACTCGCCAGCAGCATTGTCTGCCCCAGTGTTTGCCATCAATTTTTGGGGCATTTTTTTTGTAATAGACTTGTCCGATCCTTATTCAAAGCTCTATGATACGTTGCAATTATAACCTTGTTGGGGTACCCCTTGCCTGCAATCTTATCTTCAGCTACCCAGCTTTTTTTTTTTAAATCTTCAAGATTATTACAATTACGGCGCAACCACAAAAATTGTCCGGTTGGCACCACCCATTTCTGGAAGGAGAGATGGGAACTGAGTGCAGACAAAAGGGTACTCCCTGCTGTCTCTCTCCTGTAAGTGCAAGTTGTCAAACAATTTCCAGTTTTCTTGATTAACAAATACTAAAAAGCAATTTCAGATAAACTACTGGTGAATGACAAATACAGTGGCTTGCAAAAGTATTCGGCCCCCTTGAAGTTTTCCACATTTTGTCACATTACTGCCACAAATATGAATCAATTTTATTGGAATTCCACATGAAAGACCACTACAAAGTGGTGTACACGTGAGAAGTGGAACGAAAATCATACATGATTCCAAACATTTTTTACAAATCAATAACTGCAAAGTGGGGTGTGCGTAATTATTCAGCCCCCTGAGTCAATACTTTGTAGAACCACCTTTTCCTACAATTATAGCTGCCAGTCTTTTAGGGTATGTCTCTACCAGCTTTGCACATATAGAGACTGAAATCCTTGCCCATTCTTCTTTGCAAAACAGCTCCAGTTCAGTCAGATTAGATGGACAGCGTTTGTGAATAGCGGTTTTCAGATCTTGCCACAGATTCTCAATTGGATTTAGATCTGGACTTTCACTGGGCCATTCTAACACATGGATATGCTTTGTTTTAAACCATTTCATTGTTGCCCTGGATTTAAGTTTAGGGTAGTTGTCCTGCTGGAAGGTGAACATCCGCCCCAGTCTCAAGTCTTTTGTAGACTCCAAGAGGTTTTCTTCCAAGATTGCCCTATATTTGGCTCCATCCATCTTCCCATCAACTTTGACCAGCTTCCCTGTCCCTGCTAAAGTGAAGCAACCCCAGAGCATGATGCTGCCACCACCAAATTTGACAGTGCGGATGGTGTGTTCAGAGTGATGTGCAGTGTTAGTTTATTGGCACACATAGCGTTTTGCATTTTGGCCAAAAAGTTCCATTTTGGTCTCATCTGATCAGAGCACCTTCTTCCACATGTTTGCTGTGTCCCCCACATGGATTGTGGCAAACTGCAAACGGGACTTCTTATGCTTTTCTGTTAACAATGGCTTTCTTCTTGCCACTCTTCCATAAAGGCCAACTTTGTACAGTGCACGACTAATAGTTGTCCTATCGACAGATTCCCCCACCTGAGCTGTAGATCTCTGCAGCTCGTCCAGAGTCACCATGGGACTCTTGACTGCATTTCTGATCAGCGCTCTCCTTGTTCGGCCTGTGAGTTTAGGTGGACGGCCTTGTCTCGGTAGGTTTACATTTGTGCCATACTCCTTCCATTTCTGAATGATCACTTGAACAGTGCTCCGTGGGATGTTCTAGGCTTTGGAAATCTTTTTATAGCCTAAGCCTGCTTTACATTTCTCAATAACTTTATCCCTAACATGTCTGGTATGTTCTTTGGACTTCATGGTGTTGTTGCTCCCAATATTCTCTTAGACAACCTCTGAGGCCGTCATAGAGCAGCTGTATTTGTACTGACATTAGATTACACACAGGTGCGCTCTATTTAGTCATTAGCACCCATCAGACAATGTCTGTGGGCAACTGACTGCACCCAGACCAAAGGGGGCTCAATAATTACGCACACCCCACTTTGCAATTATTGATTTGTAAAAAATGTTTGGAATCATGTATGATTTTCATTCCACTTCTCACGTGTACACCACGTTGTATTGGTCTTTCATGTGGAATTCCAATAAAATTGATTCATGTTTGTGGCAGTAATGTGATAAAATGTGGAAAACTTCAAGGGGGTCGAATACTTTTGCAAGCCACTGTATATATTAGAATTATTATGATTTAATTCATCCAAAAAGGACCGTAGTTAAACTTCCGTGCCCCTCCACAGGACGAATATATTGTCCACATAGCGAATCCAGAGGGCGACATGCTCACTGTACCCATTGGTGCCCCTCACCACCTCCTGCTCCCAATAAACTAGGTGGAGGCATGCGTAGGCCGGTGAGCATGCCGTCCCCATGGTTTTTCTCTATAATATCTGCCACCAAATTCAAAATATGTGTTCTCCAAAATTACCTTCATGGAATCCAAAACAAATTCAATTTGATTGTAACTACCTGCACAATAAACATTGAGATAATGCTTGAAAAAGAACAAGAGAGAATTAGAAAAATTAAAGATAAGAAATGTTTTAGAGACATTGAAGATTATAAGAGAAGTGATATCTTTAATTTAAGTGGCTGTAAATATGGCTCCAGATGGAGGGGAGGGAGAAGAGTCGGCTGGGGTAGCACCTCAGAGGAGTCTGAAGGTGAGGGGGAATCATCTGGTGGTGAGAGAGGTGCACCAAAAAATCGAGGTATTTTGTAAGATAAAAAATAGAGAAAAGGAAGAAGAAACAGAAATAAAAGGGATGACCAAAACCAAGAGGGAGAGGAGGAAGGAGAAAACAGCATGCAGACAAGGTCGAGGAGCCAGCCTCAGGCACAAGGCCGGAGGGGGCCCTGACCTCTATGGAGGTCATTAATTTGACTAATGAAGAGCGCAGCATGGAAAAAAAAGTTGTGGACGTGTGAGTAATACGGTGGGCGTTTGGCGCTGTCACTTTGCTGGCTGGTTCCTCAAGTAAGCTCTAGGTATTGCTGAATCCCGAGCGAGGGTATTGTCCATTGATACAGTCTTGGAGCATGTGTCAAGGAGGGTAACGTGCCAATTTTCAAATCCCCTCTGCTGCTTAATGCCGGATACGCTTAAACCAGGCTTAGCGGGGTAAGACACAGTAGTGTCTGTAATGGATAGTAGTAATTACACACCAGGCTGAGCTGAAGTTTGGCTGACATATTGAACTATTTATGCTATCACCATATCCATACTAGGACGTCACTGTATGGCAATTGAATTGGGCCTGAAGATAGACTGGTTCTAAGATGGGAGTGCACTCCTTTAGGGACCTAATAGAGGTCATCATTGTCTGCTATTTTTAATGGGGGCTGATTGAGTGTGTATCACATGTCCGTGTTTTTTTATACATATTAAGCATTAATAAATATTTTGTATATTCATAGCCCTAGGGCTCCCTTATTTAAATTATAATTCGAGTTCTAGTAAAAAAAACAAAAAGATTTAATACTTCTTTTTTTAACCAGACCTAAACTTAGTTCAGTTTATTCATATTATCTCAGTAATTACATCACAAAGTGAGGACGCTGCCATTTGTCCTCTGTCCTCCTAAAGCATTCCCCATAGAATATCACACTGTATAAATTCTATATGGAACGCTAAGCAGAAATCATACTACAGCTGTGTCAGGAACATACTGAGGAGACACAATACAGGGAGCAGACACAGTAAGTGATGCCATTGTATTACCTGTACAATTGTTTCTTATTTATGATCACTTTACTTGACCTTTATAGATGTTGTCAGATTACCCTATAATAAAACATCTTATAATATAAGCATGTGCATTACATTTACCCTTTACTGTATGATAGATATAAAAGTTAGGACCTCCTTTTACATACAGCTTTCTTAAACACTTGTTTTCATTGCCCCTGTTTAACTCTCTAGTAAGGCCACATCTGGAATATGGAATTCAGTTCTGGTAACCACATTACAAAAAAGATATTGCAGTTTTAGAGCAGGTGCAGAGACAAGCAATAAAACTGATACGTGGGATGGAAGGTCTCACTTACCAAGAAAGGTTAGATAAACTGGGTTTATTTAGTCTAGAGAAAAGACGCCTTAGAGGAGATCTAATTAACATGTATAAATACATCAGAGGGCAATATAATAGCTTGGCGGATGAGCTTTTTCTCCCTAGGCCTTCTCAAAGGACTAGAGGACATAATCTGCGCATGGAGGAAAAACGTTTTAGCCATTTATTTAGGAAAGGGTTCTTTACAGTAAGAGTGATTAAGATGTGGAATGCATTGCCACAGGAAGTCGTTATGGCAAACTTTATACCTGCATTTAAAGGGGGCTTAGATGCTTTCCTTGCATTGAAAGACATCCATGGCTACAATTACTAGGTAATGCCTAATGATGTTGATCCAGGGATTTTATCTGATTGCCATTAGAGTGGGGCCGAACCTCCGATTTTAGGTTCGCGAACCGGGTTCGCGAACTTCCGCGTAAGGTTCGGTTCGCGTAAAAGTTCGCGAACCGCAAGAGACTTTAATGGGGATGCGAACTTTGAAAAAAAAAAATTATGCTGGCCACAAAAGTGATGGAAAAGATGTTTCAAGGGGTCTAACACCTGGACCCCCAGGTGGAGGAGTGGGATACATGCCAAAAGTCACCGGGAAAAATCTGGATTTGACGCAAAGCAGCGTTTTAAGGGCAGAAATCACATTGAATGCTAAATGACAGGCCTAAAGTGCTTTAAAACATCTTGCATGTGTATACATCAATCAGGTAGTGTAATTAAGGTACTGCTTCACACTGACACACCAAACTCACCGTGTAACGCACTGCAAACCGCTGTTTTTGTAGTGACGGCCGTGCTGGACTGGTGCGCACCATGGCGAGAGTGCAGGTTTTGGTGGCTTTACAGCCCATATGGTCGCCTGGCTGATGAACAGAACAGGTATGCAGTGGCAGGTTCACTGAACAGAACAGGTATGCAGTGGTGGGTTCACAGAACAGGTATGCAGTGGCAGGTTCACTGAACAGGTATGCAGTGGTGGGTTCACTGAACACAACAGGTATGCAGTGGCAGGTTCACTGAACAGGAATACAGTGGCGGGTTCACTGAACAGAACAGGTATGCAGTGGCGGGTTCACTGAACAGAACAGGTATGCAGTGGCGGGTTCACTGAACAGGTATGCAGTGGTGGGTTCACTGAACAGGTATGCAGTGGTGGGTTTACTGAACAGGTATGCAGTGGTGGGTTCACTGAACAGGTATGCAGTGGTGGGTTCACTGAACAGGTATGCAGTGGTGGGTTCACAGTACAGGTATGCAGTGGTGGGTTTACTGAACAGGTATGCAGTGGTGGGTTCACAGAACAGGTATGCAGTGGTGGGTTCACAGAACAGGTATGCAGTGGCGGGTTCACTGAACAGGTATGCAGTGGTGGGTTCACTGAACAGGTATGCAGTGGTGGGTTCACAGTACAGGTATGCAGTGGTGGGTTCACAGAACAGGTATGCAGTGGCAGGTTCACTGAACAGGTATGCAGTGGTGGGTTCACAGAACAGGTATGCAGTGGCAGGTTCACTGAACAGGTATGCAGGTATCCAGTGGGCTCACTGAACAGAACAGGTATGCAGCCAGGAACAAGCTAAGCCTAACTAATCTTTCCCTATGAGAGACAGTCTGCAGCAGCTCGCGCTACTCTCACTAACGCAGGCACACGAGTGAGCGTAATGGCCGCCGCTGCCTGCCTTTTATTAGGGGGGGAGTGGCTCCAGGGGCTAGTGTAGCCTAATTGGCTACACTGGGCCTGCTGACTGTGATGTAGAGGGTCAAAGTTGACCCTCATGGTCCATTATGGGGCGAACCGAACTTCCGCAAAAGTTCGCCTGCGGGACGCGAACGCGAACCACTGAAGTTCGCATGGAACCGTTCGCAGGCGAACCGTTCGGCCCAACTCTAATTGCCATCTGGAGTCGGGAAGGAATTTTTTCCCTTTTGGGGCTAATTGGACCATGCCTTGTAAGGGTTTTTCGCCTTCCTCTGGATCAACAGGGATATGCGAGGAAGCAGGCTGGTGTTGTACTTTGTTCTCTGGTTGAACTCGATGGAAGTATGTATTTTTTCAACCCAAATAACTATGTAACTATGTAACTATTTAGTTAAAGGGACACTGTTGATTAACATGTTTTTTTTCAATTAAGATAGGAAATGTTTGGGAAGTGCTGCTAAGTACTGGTGTATACAATTCACTGCTTATCTTTTTGTTTACTGTTATCTAATTCCTTTCACATTTTTCTGAAGGCAGTCTGCTGAAATTCTGACAGCAGACTCAGCCATAAGGCCCGTTACACATCAAAAGCGTGCAGGAGAACGGCTCCTGCACGCGTTGCGGCGTGTCGTCGGGAAACTCCGGTGCGACGCTTAGTAGCGGCGGTAGAATGGAGTAATGGTTAAGGGCTCTGCCTCTGACACTGGTGACCAGGGTTCGAATCTTGGCTCTGCCTGTTCAGTAAGCCAGCACCTATTCAGTAGGAGACCTTGGGCCAGTCTCCCTAACACTGCTACTGCCTATAGAGCGCGTCCTAGTGGCTGCAGCTCTGGCGCTTTGAGTCCGCAAGGAGAAAAGCGCGATATAAGTGTTCTGTGTTTGTTTGTTTGTTAGTAGTTAATTAACCCGAAGGGGAAACGGCGATTCCCGACGATAAAATGCACCGGGACGCGTCGTACCGCAACATATCGAAACGCAGCGTCGGGTGTGAAAGGTAAAAGGAAAGTCTATGGACTTTCCTTTTACCTTAGTTAACGCAAAGTATAGACTTTGCGTTAAAACGTGGAAAAAGGGCTCTGGTGTGAAAGAGCCCTAAGGGGACTGGGGGAATTCCCTCACAGTGTATCTGTTTAGGGCTCTTTCACAACTGAGCCCTTTTTGTGCGTTTCAACGCAAAGTCTATACTTTGCGTTAACCAAGGTAGAAGGAAAGTCCATTTCCAGTTATTATTTAAGTCTAGAGACCTCAAACTTCTGCATAGAGTATACATGACTCCCCAATGGACCCATCAGTTCCATTACTTCAAGCTGGCATTATTTTGTGGTTGTAATGCCCAGGGATCCTTAAAGTGGATCCGAGATGAACTTTTACTCATTGCATAATTGTGTCCCTTTCCTATAGTTTATAGGGCATTCCTCAAGCCAAATACTTTTTGTTTTTGTTTTAATAGTTTAATTCCCTATAAACTAAAAAAAGCCACGCCCACAGCCCTCAGAGTGCCAAGGCACTTTCAGACAATAGCAAGGGCTTACAGGAGTTCAGTCTGGGCAGGAGGAGGGGGAGGTGTTACTAGCCATTGATTTCAAAGGCAGAGGGGAGGAGGGAGGAGGAGAGGGGACTGAATTTACACACAAGAAATCTGATAGCATCTCCAGCTCTTAGCCTGTGACAATATGACAAAAAGAACATGGCTGCCCCCATTGTATCACAGGAATAAATATTCATACACTTTTTAAACTTTTGCAGCTAGATATGCTGTGTAAACTATCTAAACTTTAGATAAGATATATAGACAAGTTACTTGTTATAGTTAGTGTTTCATCTCAGATCCGCTTTAATAAATATATTTTGGACTTGTCCTAGGGTGTCAAGCTTATGGGACAGGGTCCAGACTTTTTTCCAGAATGATCTGGATATTCCAGTACCAAGGACGCTAGGGTGTTCCTCCTAGATTTTAAGCCACTAGGGTTACAACAAGCTAAGCATAAGTTGGTTCAGTTTTTGGCCTTGGCGACAAAGCTGCATATAGTCCAGTTCTGGATTCAGCCATTGTTGAGGCTCAAACAGGTCTTAGACAGGACTCACTATATAATGTATTGTGAATGTCTTTATAATCGAGTGACAGAAACCTTGGACCATTTCTGTAAACTGTGGCAGCCCTGGCTGGACAGTGGACAGGGCCCGCTCCGGAAGTGTGGCAAGACTTGCACAATAACCATGTTTTTAGAGAGAGGTGTCTTCATTAGACCTGCTTTTGCAGTGGCCATAACTTTTGACGTAAGTGACCTAGGCTTATAGATGCCCAGAGAAATTTGACTTGACGTGTAATTATAATTAGTACCCATTTCTGTTTTATGCAACAGAAGTTATTGATGTTGCTGTTGTTATTGGACTTCCACTTGAGGTATGTAGATTTAAAAAACAAAAACAACAACAGAAAACAAACAAACCCTGATGTATGCTATCTTATACGCTTTTGCTGTAGTTATAAATAAGATAGTTGTGTCAAATTGCACTTTTTTTCTAATGATATGTAACTGTCATGACCAACTATTATGATATGTTTTCCCAGAAAATATGGCAGTGTCTTATATTATTTTCAGTGGATGCCTTATATTTCTATGAACACACAAGTTCCTGTGCTGTGTCCTCCTGCCTTCCCCACTGTGTCGCCTCTTCCTCTGCTGGAGCCACCTCTTGTGTGCCCCTGTGCCCCCCTTGTAACTTTCGTATCCTCCTGGTGTCCCTCTCTGTGTCCTCCGCTATCCCCTGTCCTCCTTTGCCCCATGTTCCCCTATATTCTCTGCTGTCCCATGTCCTCCTGGTATCTTCTGTGTCCTCTGATTTTTTTCCCCTTATTTATGTTTTTCTGCTCAGCAAAGTCACACGGAGCAGATAATAATGGCGCACAGCACAACCGGTACAATAATGGCGCCACATTCAGTTGCATTATAAAACGCTATTTAGCATTTTAACTGTTAAAAATTGGCACAGGTTATTTAAAACGCTATTTACCGTTTTAATCAAACTGCGCCGCAGCTTACCCCTCCTGCTTCTATTGAAGCCCCGTCATAGCACTGGCAGACTTTTCTGGATGATCGGCTCAGGCAGAGGAGCGGTAACAGCTCTGGAACTATGGGGCTATCAGCGCACAGTCCTGCCTCTGCAATCATTGCGGCTGCAGGCACTTGCCTGAGCCGATCAACTAGAAAAGGTGCTATGACTGGGCTTCAATAGAAGCAGGAGGGGTACGCTGCAGCGCAGTTTGATTAAAACTGTAAATAGCGTTTTAAATAACTTTATCGGCATCTCCGTGCGCCCTTATTTATCCCACGCCATTTTTCACTGCACGCAAGTCACAGATTCAAAAAGTGTCCTTACCAATGTATTGATGCATTGTGGGAGACCTCATACAACCTGAATAATCGCAAATACCTTCTGTTTTAAGAAGGCACATTTCTGTTTCTTATTCCACTACTGCTATCCTTGATTTCTATTAATCCTAAAAGCATCCCTAGTGGTGATAGGACAAGGTTTGTTTGGCCTTTCTCTTGCCAGGAAGACTCACCTGCCAGCCAGAATTTTTTAGTTGTTGGGCGACTCCACCACATGTGGAGTTCTGTCCCCCTGTCCTTTCCGCATCTCCAGCATGTCTCATTACCGGAAGGTGAGAATTTAGCAACTCGGACAGGAGTTAGTGTTAGATGCCATCTTGTAATATTTGTAGATTTCTATCAGGGACTTTTCATTTTTTTATTTTTTTTATATTTGCTCCCATTTTGCTTCTTCTAATTTAGTGCCCAGGTCTGTTTCCCATTTGTTTGGAATTATTTGGCCCGATCGCTACAAATAACTTTATATCCTACAGAGGATAAACTGGTAGGTATTTTTTTTGCAAAATATCAATTTTTCAAAGTTATTTAAATAAGTTCTAATATAGTGGGATTTTTTTTTAATTATTAACCTCTAGCCGACCGCGTCATGCTGATGGGCATGGCCGCGGCGGCAGCCCCAGGACCGCCTAACGCCGATTGGCGTAAAGTCCTGGGGCTCTGTTTTGCATGAGATCGCGCACATGGTGCGTCCGCATCTCATGCTCGGAGGGCGGAGCTCCGCCCCGCCTTCAGTCTCCGAGTGGCTATTGCCGCTCGGGAGACTGTTAGACGGTGTGATCACCGTCTATTTACATGGTGCAGCGCTGCGATCAGACTGGGGGACAAGAGAGCGATCGGCTCTCATAGGCAGAAGCCTATGACAGCCGATCGCCATAATTGGCTTGCTGTGGGGATGGAGGGAGGGTATTTAAAGAAACAGGGTTTTTTAAATAAAAAAGCGAACAATAATATTTATTGGAAAAAAATAAATAAACATGGGGGGAGCGATCAGATCCCACCAACAGGGAGCTCTGTTGGTGGGGAGAAAAAGGGGAGGGGGGATCACTTGTGTGCTGTGTTGTGCGGCCCTGCAGCTTAGCCTTAAAGCTGCAGTGGCCTATTTTATTAAAAATGGCCTGGTCACTAGGGGGGTTTAGCACTGCGGTCCTCAAGAGGTTAAGATAGCTTTTTAGTTGCATTCTTCCTAATGGTTACAGAGGGCTTCCTTTATCTAAGAGACTTGGACCCCTATGCAATTCACTTTTTCTCCTAAGTTTTCTTCTAGGTGATAATTTTTCATCTTCAATTTAGAATAACTTTTCAGCACTCTGCAATGGAAAAGGTACCAAAAATTAGGTGAAAAAATAAAAATAATTTTGACGGGTTTTTTTTTGCTTGCTGGTATTTTAACCAGTTCACCCCCAAGGGTTTTTATCCTAACGGACCAGAGCAATTTTCAGTTGTCAGCGCTCCTCCCTTTTATTCTCTAATAACTTTATTACTACTTATCACAAGAAAATGATCTATACCTCGTTTTTTTCGCCACCAATTAGGCTTTCTGTGGATAGTACATTTTGCTAAGAATTTTATTCTAAATGCATTTTAATGAGAAAAACAGAAAAAAAAGAAAAAAAATCATTATTTCTCAGTGTTCAGCCATTATAGTTTTAAAATTAAACATTCTCCTGTGGATAAAACAAACACGTTTTATTTGCCCAGTGGTCCCGATAATTAAACCATTTAAATTATGTCCCTACCACAATGTATGGCGACAGTATATTATTTTGAAATATAGGTGTTATTTTTCTGTTTGTTCTGGCCATAATTACAAGCCCCTATGTAATAAATTAAAATTAATTTTCCCCCATAAAATATAGAATACAAAAAGCTGAGTCCCTAAGGCAACTATTTATTTATTTTTTTTAAGCTGATTTTTTTTTTTTTTACAAGTGTTTTTTTTTGGGGGGGGAGGGTTGGAAGTGTAATTTTATTTATGATGTGTATATACTTGAAAATGTAAGTATTTTGTAGGTGTAATATACTTTTTGGCCACAAGATGGCGCTAGTGAACACTCATAGGACGTGTTCACTTTTTTTTTTTTTACACTTTATTAAACTGTTACATTTCCTGTTTATGTGAATGGACGTAGCCGCTGTTCGCGGTCACGTCCATTCACTCCAGGCACTGCGATTGGGTAGAGGACCGTTCGGTCTTCTTCCCCAATCACCCAGCACAGGATCCCGACGGTAATGGCGGCGGTAGCGGCGCACACATGGCGGTAGCAGCGGCAGGAATGCGCGACGTATTAAAACGTCATGTTGCCGTTAATGGCGGTAAGCATGACGTTTTAATACGATAGGATGTCGGTAAATGGTTAAAAAGGCATTTTATTGACTTGAAAATATCACCCAGGAGAAAACTTGGGAAAAAAACATTAGTTGCATATGGGTCTTAGTAGCCCCAATTCTCCTTTCCCAACCACTTTCAAGATATGAGTGTTCAGGCTTAGGCCATTTTGTTATAAACCACAAAATATTTTTATCTGGTGGAGAAGTCTTTATTGTCAATTTTAGTGGCCATACAGGAGACACCAGCTTTTTTATGATCACCTATTAGATTATCATAGAGAACATTTAGGACAAGCTATGAGCACTTTCGTTTATTTTTAAGTACTGGCAATTTTTAAAGAGACTCTGTAACATAATTTTCAGCCTTATTTCTGATATCCTATAAGTTCCTATACCTGTTCTAATGTGGTCTGACTTACTGCAGCCTTTCCTAGTTGCACAGTGGCTGTATTATCTCTGTTATATAATCTAATCTTCTTTCTTTTGCTGGCTTTGTCGGCTCAGGCAGGAATGTGCTGCTCTGCTGTGATAGGAAGAAGTTATACACACCCTCTCCACGCCCCCGGCAGGCTCTGTATGAGTCACAGACTGAGCTTCTCTCAGCCTATCACATGCTGGCTAGCAGCCATGTCTTTTGTTTGTAAACACTGCCTAAAACTGGCAATTACAAGCCAGGATTGCAGCAGGGAGTGGCAGGCACAGAGGGGCCCAGGAGAACATAATGAATAGAAGGGTATGCTTTTTATTGTAAGAATTTTAGAGTACAGATTCTCTTTAACCACTTGCCGACCGCGCACTCATAACGCGTGTCGGCAAAGTGGTAGCTGCAGGACCAGCGACGCACATCTGCGTCGCCGGCTGCAGGCTAATTAATCAGGAAACAGCCGCTCGCGCGAGCGGCTGCTTCCTGTCAATTCACGGCGGGGGGCTCCGTGAATAGCCTGCGGGCCGCCGATCGCAGCTCCCAGGCTAAATGTAAACACAAGCGGAAATAATCCGCTTTGTTTACATCCGTACAACGCTGCTAACAGTAGCAGCGTTGTACCAGATCAGCGATCCCTGGCCAATCAGCGGCCGGGGATCGCTGTCACATGAGGCTGCACAGGAACGGATCTGTCC